>NC_134484.1:312084128-312173479 GCF_040206685.1 Ascaphus truei | reverse complement strand
CTCCCCCACACTCTCTCTCTCTCTCTCTCCCCCACACTCTCTCTCTCTCTCTCTCTCTCTCCCCCACACTCTCTCTCTCTCTCCCCCACACTCTCTCTCTCCCCCCCACACTCTCTCACACTCGGGATCTGGATATCTTATTTACCCTGCTTTAACTGCTCTATACTACACTGAAATAACCTATACTGCTTACTTCCAGATCTGACTCAAGCTTCACACTGAAGACATCGGAACTCCCCCCCCCCTAACCCAGAAGACAGGTAGGGAACACATCCCCTCCAATGTATAACATTGCCGGAATGAGGGCACCTGGACATTGAGGGACTGCGGATCAGGTAAGATCCCAGGCGGGATTGCTGCTTTAAATATTCTGGCTTTTTTTTCTAGATTCGACATTTATACACACACACACACACACACACACACACACACACACACACACACACACACACACACACACACACACACACACACACACACACACACACACACACCACACACACACACACACACACACACACACACACAACACACACACCTAATTGTAGTATAATGTAATACAATGTAATACAATAAATAAACTAATGTCAAAAACATGTTCTTACTAGGAATTTGTTTTTTAAAAATGAGGGACTGGGGACGGGATTAGAGGCGGGGTTGGGGGCGGGGTTGGGGGCGGGATTAGAGGCGGGACTAGGTGGCGAGTAGATTTTTTGGTTCGGCGAGTAGATTTTTGGGTGATTTGTCAAGCACTGCATATATATATATATATATATATATATATATATATATATATATATATATATATATATATAATCAAAAAATAAATAGATGATACCGTTCTGTGGCTAACGAAATGCTTTTATTTGTGCGAGCTTTCGAGATACACTGATCTCTTCTTCCGGCGATGTTACAATGAATGAAGCAAGGATTACTTAAAAACAGTGTCTCTTGGAATGTTATCTGTGCTGGTCCTTCCCCCGATGTGGATGTGTTTTATGGCTAGAGGTGTCAAAGGGTTACTGAAAGCAAGTGAAGAAAGAGTGTGTATGTGTATCAGTGTGAATAAGAATGAATGGAGAGCCCACAGTATAAACAGCGCTCTACACAAGGTGTGTGTGGAGTGAGAGGGGATATAAATGGTGTGAGTGGGTGTGGAAATGTGAGAGTTTGTAGCACAACTAAAAGTGTATGTGGAAACTATGTGGTCCCTATTGGTGTATAGGGATGGAAAAATAAGGAGTATTGGTATGTGTGAGAGACAGCTGTGTGTGCATACATATAGCACAGTATGTACAGACATGGCCTTTAGCGCTCATGGGAAGAGAGTTCGCTAGTGTCAGTAATGACTCATAAAATTTCGATCTCTGTTTAGGCCAATGCTAAGTGTCCCGAACAGTTGCATAAATTTGTATTCATGCAACCGTCTCTCTTTCGGGGTTTTAAGATTACCTTTGAGTATGGCAACCCTCAGATCGTTCATCTTATGGCCAGAGTCAGAGAAATGTTCGCCAACAGGACTGTCTCTTGTTCCGCGTGTGATGCTGTGGCGATGCAGGTTCATTCTCTTGTTTAGCCCTTGTCCTGTCTCACCTATGTAGTAGCAGCCCCCTGGGCATTTCATGCACATGATGAGGTACACGACATTGCTGGAGGAACAGGTGAACCCTCCTCTGATTTTGTATTCCCGATTCTTGTGTGGTATTTGTATTGTGTCCGCTGTGTAGAGCATTGCGCAGGTTTTGTATCTTGGGTCCTGGCATGGTTTTGTCCCGCATTCAGTTGTACTGCTGAATACTTTACTCCTCACCATAAAATTCTTGAGATTATGGGGTTGTCGGTATGATAATAAGGGTGCTTCAGGGAAGACCCGTTGCAGTCTTTTATCTTCCTGGAGGATGGGTTGTAGTTTCCTGGCGATCTTGCATAGGGCTCCTAGGTGTGGGTTATATGTGACCACCAAAGGTACCCTGTCGCTTGTCTCCTTCTGTTTGTATTCAAGGAGATCACTTCTTGGTATTCTGGTGGCTTTGTGAATTTGCTGGTCTACAATTCTGTGGTTATATCCACGGTTTATAAAGTCTGATCTCAAGGCTTTAATCCGCTGGTCTCTGTCTGCTGTGTCGGAGCATATCCGGTTGTATCGTATGGCTTGACTGTAGATGGTTGCATGTTTGGTGTGTGTCGGGTGGAAGCTGTTGTTCTTCAAATAGCTGGCTCTGTCTGTAGGTTTGCGGTATACAGAAGTCTGTAGTTGGTTGTTCTTTATAGTAATGGTGGTGTCTAGAAAATGTACTTCATCCGGGGAATGGGTGAGTTTGAGGTTGATGGTCGGGTGGAAAATATTGAAGTTGTCATAGAACTGTAGGAGGTCCTGTTCGCCAGAGGTCCAGATCAGGAGGATGTCATCGATGTAGCGAAGGTATGTAAGGGGTTTCAAGTGACAGGTGGACAGAAAGTCACTTTCCAGTTTTGCGCAGAACAGATTGGCATACTGTGGCGCCATCCGAGTACCCATAGCGGTCCCGGTTGTCTGGAGGTATGTATCATTTCCAAATGTGAAGTAGTTATGGGTCAGAATAAATTCAATGCATTTAGTCACTGTCTCTGTGAGTGGCTCCTGCAGTCCCAGAAAGTATCTGCAGGCTGAAATCCCATCCTCGTGGGGGATGTTTGTATAAAGTGACTCTACATCCATAGTTGCTAGTAGTGTTCCTGTAGGGAGGGGGCCAATGGCATTCAGTTTGTTTAGCAGGTCGGTGGTATCCTGGATATAGCTGGGTGTGTTCCTGACAAGTGGTTTTAGAATGCCCTTCACCCAGCCAGAAATATTCTCTGTAAGTGTGCCAGATCCAGAGATAATAGGCCGTCCAGGGTTACCCTCTTTGTGAATTTTAGGGAGCATGTAGAATGTGCCAGGTTTTGGGTTAGCTGGTATCAGGTCCAGAATTTGTTCTCTTGTGTGGATCGGGAGTGTTTTAATGATCCTGTTGAGTTCTCGCATGTATTTTATAGTTGGATCCTCCTGCAGTTGGGTGTAGTACTTTGAATCAGAGAGTTGCCTGTGTGCTTCCCGCAGGTAGTCTGTGGTGTTCATTATGACCACTGCTCCTCCCTTGTCCGCAGGTTTGATTGTTATGTTGTGGTTGGCTTTTAGCGATTCTATGGCTCTCCTCTCCATCAGTGTCAGATTATATGTTTGTTTCCTTACTTTGTCCATGATGGTGGTTTTGGCGCTGTGTCTGAAGCTTTCAATGTACCGGTCCAATGTGGGGTTGCGCCCAGTTTGTGGGATCCAGTTGGATTTTTGCTTCTCTCTGCTCATGTGCAGTGGCTCTCCTTCTGCAGTGTTGGCATAATCTTGGTTGTGTCTGTCATGGAAGAACTCCTTAAGACGCAGCCTTCTGAAGAATTCTTCCAGGTCACTGCACAGCTCAATCTTGTCCATAGGCTTGGTAGGGCAGAATGTGAGACCCTTTGATAATACTGAGGACTCTGCTTGATTAGGTGTGTAATCTGAGAGGTTAACAGTGCAGTCCCGACCATCAACCTCAAACTCACCCATTCCCCGGATGAAGTACATTTTCTAGACACCACCATTACTATAAAGAACAACCAACTACAGACTTCTGTATACCGCAAACCTACAGACAGAGCCAGCTATTTGAGGGACAACAGCTTCCACCGACACACACCAAACATGCAACCATCTACAGTCAAGCCATACAATACAACCGGATATGCTCCGACACAGCAGACAGAGACCAGCGGATTAAAGCCTTGAGATCAGACTTTATAAACCGTGGATATAACCACAGAATTGTAGACCAGCAAATTCACAAAGCCACCAGAATACCAAGAAGTGATCTCCTTGAATACAAACAGAAGGAGACAAGCGACAGGGTACCTTTGGTGGTCACATATAACCCACACCTAGGAGCCCTACGCAAGATCGCCAGGAAACTACAACCCATCCTCCAGGAAGATACAAGACTGCAACGGGTCTTCCCTGAAGCACCCTTATTATCATACAGACAACCCCATAATCTCAAGAATATTATGGTGAGGAGTAAAGTATTCAGCAGTACAACTGAATGCGGGACAAAACCATGTCAGGACCCAAGATGCAAAACCTGCGCAATGCTCTACACAGCGGACACAATACAAATACCACACAAGAATCGGGAATACAAAATCAGAGGAGGGTTCACCTGTTCCTCCAGCAATGTCGTGTACCTCATCATGTGCATGAAATGCCCAGGGGGCTGCTACTACATAGGTGAGACAGGACAAGGGCTAAACAAGAGAATGAACCTGCATCGCCACAGCATCACACGCGGAACAAGAGACAGTCCTGTTGGCGAACATTTCTCTGACTCTGGCCATAAGATGAACGATCTGAGGGTTGCCATACTCAAAGGTAATCTTAAAACCCCGAAAGAGAGACGGTTGCATGAATACAAATTTATGCAACTGTTCGGGACACTTAGCAGTGGCCTAAACAGAGATCGAAATTTTATGAGTCATTACTGACACTAGCGAACTCTCTTCCCATGAGCGCTAAAGGCCATGTCTGTACATACTGTGCTATATGTATGCACACACAGCTGTCTCTCACACATACCAATACTCCTTATTTTTCCATCCCTATACACCAATAGGGACCACATAGTATCCACATACACTTTAAGTTGTGCTACAAACTCTCACATTTCCACACCCACCCACACCATTTATATCCCCTCTCACTCCACACACACCTTGTGTAGAGCGCTGTTTATACTGTGGGCTCTCCATTCATTCTTATTCACACTGATACACATACACACTCTTTCTTCACTTGCTTTCAGTAACCCTTTGACACCTCTAGCCATAAAACACATCCACATCGGGGGAAGGACCAGCACAGATAACATTCCAAGAGACACTGTTTTTAAGTAATCCTTGCTTCATTCATTGTAACATCGCCGGAAGAAGAGATCAGTGTATCTCGAAAGCTCGCACAAATAAAAGCATTTCGTTAGCCACAGAACGGTATCATCTATTTATTTTATGATTATTGAAGCTCGGCTAACACGGTACTGATACCTCTACATATATATATATATATATATATTCCAACATGGTAATCCGTGATATTAATGATTTATCTGATTTTGCAGGTTCAAGTAACATTTCTAGGCAAGAATGGTTAGCAATTAAAGAACTTCAATCTCTGCCAGACATAATAATTAAGCCTTCCGATAAGGGGGGCAATATTGTTTTATGGCCTAGAAGGTTATATGAAGCGGAGGCATTCAAACAGCTTCGTAACAAACAGTGTTATAGGGAATTGCAGGGTGACCCTACTACCAAGTTCAAGGAAGAGCTTGACGCTCTGGTTCATGAGGCATTGACTGAGGGTGTAATTACTAGACGTCATTATGACAGTCTAATTACTAAGTACCCAATTACACCGACACTATATCTTCTGCCCAAGATCCACAAAAATCTCTCCCACCCCCCAGGAAGACCAATCGTATCAGGTATAGGAGGGCTATGTGAGCCCATAAGCCGTTTCATTGATGCATTTTTACGCTCATCTGTAGAAACTTTACCTTCGTATCTCAGGGACAGCATGGATATACTCTCAAGGCTTGATAACGTGTTTGTTGACAACGAAACTATATTAGCCACCTGTGACGTTGAAACGTTATATACTTGTATCCGCCATGAAGATGGCATCTTTGCCACAAAATTCTTTATATCCATGCTGAACCTGAGTACAAATTTAACGAATACATTAATACATCTCCTGGATTTTGTACTAAGACATAATTATTTTTTATTTAAAAATACTTATTATTTACAGATCAGAGGAACGGCTATGGGTGCAACATGTGCGCCCTCCTATGCGAATCTTTTCCTGGGGTGGTGGGAACGTGAAGAGGTCTTTTCTGAAGCCAATAGTGAGTACACGTCCCATCTGCTGTTGTGGTTGAGATACATCGATGATATTTTCATTCTATGGCAGGGCACTGCATTAATGTTGCAACAGTTCATCGATGTTCTCAATCACAACAGCATTAACATCAGGCTCACCTACACCTCGAGTACTACTAATGTTAAATATCTTGACCTCAGTATTAGCATTGCCTCTGATGGTCGTGTAGTGACTGACATTTTCCGTAAAACGACATCTTGTAACACCCTACTGCACGCCAGCAGCTTTCATCCTGCTCATCAGATAAGGGGCATCCCCAATGGCGAATTTATCAGACTTCGCCGTAATTGCTCAACTATGGAGACATTTAATACCCAATCCATAGATATGAGCAAAAGATTTAAGGCAAGGGGTTATAGCCAATCGGCCATAAAACGGGGTCTTAACAACAGTCAAAAACTAAACAGACAAACTCTATTGCAACCTAAACCTAAACCAACACCAACTAAAACAATAAGGTTCATTGGAACTTACAATAATAAATGGAACAGTCTCAAAAACATCCTTCAAAAACACTGGGACATAATTTTGGCAGATCAAGATCTCCGGGCTATTCTGGGTGACAGAGTTAGCCTCACTAGTAGGAGAGCACCTAACCTAAAGAACCTACTGGTCAGGAGTCATTACACTACCCCTCCAAAAGTTACTTTCCTCAACCAAGTAAACTTAAAAGGTTTCTACAAATGTGGACATTGTTCCGCGTGTAGACACATGAAGCAGACTGATGTCTTTCATAACTCTAAAGGCACCAGAAACTTCAGAATCTTTTATTTTTTAAATTGTAAATCCAAGAATGTCATCTACCATCTGAACTGTCCCTGCGGTCTGATTTACATTGGCATGACCACCAGGGAATTTCGTGTAAGGGTTTTGGAGCACACACGTAACATTAAAAATGCAACTAAAGACCTGGCGTGCTTCAAAAAAATCACCAGTGTGGCACGCCATTTTCGTGATGTGCACAACTCTGACCCCTCATCCCTGGTGGCCTTTGCCATTGATAAAATCAACATAGGCATCCGCGGCGGTAATGTGGAGCAGCTCCTACTGCAAAAAGAATGCAGATGGATAGTTCAATTAGGGACCATGATTCCAACTGGATTAAATGATTACCTCAGTTTTGCAATGTTCCTTTAGCTTTTCACTCATTTAGAGACTCTGTCTTGTTTTATGTAACTTACCCTGCTTTCCCTAGAAATCTTTTATTAAGTCTCAATCACAGCTTATAGTTCATCTCTCCTTTGATCCTCCATATTTTATGTCTCTGTGTAGTATTGTCAATACTTGGTATCTAACTTAGTATAATGCCATTTCATTGGACATTCTTCAAGATATTGTCAATTTAATCACTCTTTAAATTAGCTTTACTTATATTTTTATTCATGCCTCCTTGCTTTACAACACTCTGCTTAGCAATTATGCTGATTTTTAATCACATTATGCCACTTCCTGTGTCTTTTTATGTCTGTCTCTTTAAGGATTACTGCCTCCAAATTTGTGCTCACTTCCACATAGCAACAGCTGACACGGTTCTATTTTTCAGAATTTCTTATTTGCTGTTGGTCACGAGTGAACTTTTGGCGGGAAAACGGAGCCCTTTAAGAGTGTTTGTTTATGCTGACACTGTATGCTCCTGGAAGAAGCCTTTTTGGCGAAACGGCCGTAGGAGCAGAGCTGTGACAGCACCCCTCCATCCTGTGACCCGTGTGCCTTACCATACTGCGTGAGACTTTCCTCCGTTTTACTGTTGATGTCCCACTGCAAGACTTTGGTCTTTATCATCTGATTCTCCTGCTGCCTGACTGAGTAACGCTGGTATTTATCACTGGATTTCCCCAGTGCCTTGTGCACACCACACACAGCAGTGCTCTATGTCCCTGTGTTATTCACACACCACCACTGCTCATTATTTTTGAGCTCTGTATCTCAGGGGACTTTATAATGTATGAGCGCTACCAGTGCACTTTATAGATCTACCACTGCTGCTACTTATTTTACATGTGCAGCTCAATCTGGGCATCACTTTATTCAGCTGATTTACAGCACATTTAAGGGTCACAACTGTATGTATTTCTAGCTATGTGTCTAATTATCTTTCATCATCATTAAGAGGTTTATGTACATTTACTACAATATATATCCAATTTTTCTCTTGTGGTCTGTATCTACTTACCATTTATATTCATTGCTACTCTTGTTCTGGATCGGCCGATCTCAGTAAACATTACTTGGGGAGAAATATTTTTCCCCTAGTTCTGTTATGTTATATTTGTAATGATATATTGTTACCCTGCTTTGGCTCTTATCAGACCAATTGTACCTCTTTGATGTTTTTACGCTGTGTCGCATAGCGATCTGACATGTGAATTGTGTGGGTCTGTCTTTTGTGTTTTTTATACTCTTTGTTAATAAAGTCCATTTCTATTTTTCATAATTCAGCATTTGAGTGCACCTTTTTGACCCTACTCTCCCTCCTTTTTAGTCATATTATTCCCTTGGGTCGGTAGCACCACCAGAGGGTTACCTTTTACCTTGACTTCTGGTTAACTGATTATTTAATCACACAACGGTGATTTGATTGTGGCATCTATTGTGTGTTCCATATATATATATATATATAAGTTTTTTTTTGCATGATGAAGCCACTGTACAAATAAATGGGTGAAAGGTGGGTATCGGGCCAGGGTGGCTTAACCCCTTAATTACCTTTGCGGTTATTATCCGCTATGGTGATTAAGGGGTTAGAGGACATTACATTGGCTGTTTTTATTCTTGTTCATGTTTTGCAGCATCGGAGGGGGCATGGACGGTGATGAAGATGAGGATGGCCTTTATCGTGTCAGCCGGACATGGGTGAGTACTATATGTATTTATTGTATTTATTGTTCTTTATGTATTTTAAATGGGCAAATTCAGTAATTTTGCACATTACTATACTGTATGTGTTAAGGGTGGTGTATTTATGTGTTGTAATTTTTTTGGTGTGCACTGAATTGGTACTGCAGGCCTGCGGGGAACACCCGAGGGCCCCCGCCGGCCTATAGTCTCATTGATGTGCATATATGTGTATGTTAGAGGGGTATAGGGGTTGTTGCTGTAATATATATATATATAGCAAATATTCCTGTATGCTCATTTGCATATCTTAGGCGGGTCTGCAACCCCGCCTTTCACCATTATCACCAAGCACACAGCACTTCCACTGCAGCAAGGGATTCTGGGAAATGACATGCAAATGGGAACACAGTGTCACCTTTTGCTTCAAAACCATTTTTAACATGGTTCCCTATAACCTTAAGCTTGCTGCATGGTCACAGCTTTAAGCACAGCCAGGGTTAAGCAAAAGGTGGTTTTGAAGCAAAAGATGACACTATGTGCCCATTTGCATGTCATTTCCCAGAATCCCTTGCTGCAGTGGAAGTGCTGTGTGCTCTGTGATAATGGTGAAAGGCGGGGTTGCAGACCTGCCTAAGACATGCAAATGAGCATACAGGAATATTTGCTATATGCTTTGCTGTGGAGGGTTTTTGTCACTTTCTTTACTCACCATAACTTAACTAACTGCATGACCCCCTAACTGTACATTGAACTTCAAACCCTTTCTAACTACAGCTGGCCAACTATACTGGTTCCCAGCTTAAAACATGCCCTGGCATATGCAACAATGTACACAATCTCTGCACACAACAATAAACCGTTGGAGCTGATGTCCCCTCTTAAGCGCGGCCATGCTACCTTTCTTCATAGGGGAACTCGGCTCCACGTTCGTTCAGAAAAACTCTCCTCTGTATGTCCACTGTCAAGGGCAGGACATCCCTTCTTCAGCACGGTCTGTAATATTTCCTGCTTTCCTCTTAGATTCAAACCCAGGCCGTCCCAGCAGACTCTGCGATCACCATCCAGCAGGTGCAAGGAACTGTGCCAGCCTTACTTGCTGGGTGAGCACTTTTCTGTCCCCCTCTCTGGGACAGCAATCTCTCTCACTCTGGCAGCAACCTGTGTACTTTAAAAACACATCCATGTTTAGCTGGCTTAATTATGCAGCAGCTGCTGTTGAGTTCCCTAGGGAGATAAACTCTATGTGTTGAAAAAGTCTTATAGCTGCTCTATTCCAGCACCTAAAGGACTGTGATGGTATCACATATCCCTCCCCCCAGTGAAACATTGTCCTGTGAGCTTCCCGTGCACTATTCCCGTGCACCAGCCTCTTTGTCAGAGATGTCTGACATCCACCTCTTCTTTTTTCTTGCCTTCCAGTTGAAGAGCCTTTCCTTTGGGACAAGTACTAAGTTTTTTGGGCCTGCAGACTGGTACTTCGCTACCACCTTATCTTGTGCTGGTTTGAGTTTAGGGTGGAAGCTCTGCTTTTGTTGTGTCACTTCTTGCAATGGTTCCTGAGCTTCCTGCTGTCTGTTAGCTTTCTCTGCCGCTTCCCTGTTAAATCATTTATAAATTGCCACTCCACGTATATTATATATTTACTTCAGTGCCCTTGTGGACTACAATATGTGGGCAGGACAGGGAGGACTTTCCAAATGAAGATTTATGAGCATGTTTATAATATTAAGAAGGGATTAACCACCCATAGTGTCTCCCAACATTTTCTTATACATAACAACCAGAATCCATGGGGGCTGGTATGTCAAGCAATAGAAGTTGCCCCGACCAATTGAAGAGGGGGGGGGGGGCAGATTCAGTGAGATCAGAAGGAGAGAAGCCTACTGGATCTATGAGTTAAAAACCCTCTCTCCAAGTGGTTTGAATATAGATTTTGAGCTGGGAGTATTTCTAAATTAACCAATTATTAACATACTATCGGCTTTATCTCCTTCTGGTCCTTTTTCCTTTATTAATTGGTAGTAAAATATTTGTATCACAGGTAGAAAGTTTTTTTCATTTGTTTATCTTCATTTGTCATTGTTGTATAAATGTTCCGTTTTGCAAACGGTACATTTTCTATTCCGTTTTTTGTCGTCATGATGTATTGTATGTATAGTTGTTTATAACTGTCAGCAAGGTTGTTTATTTTGTGTTAGATATGATTGGCGAATACTGTGACCAATCACATCAGTTGCAGTAGAGGTGATTGGTAGATTTTTAGGCCAATCACAGCCATTGTAATTGAATATAAGCATCAAATGTCTAGCACTTTTATTACTCATGAAGAAGTGAAGCTCAGGCGCACAAAACTCGTAGGGTCAGAGTTCATGAGCTAATCAGACGGGACTTATGTGAGCAGCGTGGCAGGCGTGCGTTGTATCTGCAAACAGGAGGAGGCTTTTCTCCCCGAGGTGTTGGAGGATCCGTTCAAGAAGTGCGGGGCAGCACTGGAGTACACCTACAGACACTCCACTGCTATCGGAGGACTAGCAGCACCGTATTGCGTTTGACGCACATTGCCTGTATTCTTGCATTATTTAGTGAGTAGGATTCTTGTTTTACACCCCCGGACCAGCTGCATCACTGTGTTCCTATTTTAGCAATTGTATTTGTTTTATTAGTTGGATTAAATTAGCTCTATTTTATTATCAGCCTTGCTATTCTTGTTGTGTGTTTGTAGTGTGTGTGTCTTGTATTAAGTGTTTTATGTTATTGGTCTGTATGTTGTACACATAGTACACACTATGATTTGCATTTGTGTTTAATTCCACATATCCTGTGACGTACTTCTGTGGATTCGTCAAGCCTTCTGGAAGTACAGGATTAACTGTTTTCTTGGATTCTTCCACCATTTGTACTTTACAAAGTGCATATTTATGGACTCATATGGCACCGGTTTCTATTGTTTTTCTCTCTCTGCAAGGACTCTATGCCGCTCTGGGACCTTGATCTGCTATCCTGAAATGAATCTTTGTCTTCTTCCTCTTGTGCTCAGAGTCTCCCTTACTCTGCAGAAGAGCCTTGACCTCGTTGGTCAGCTCCTTGCGTTCACTCGCCAGTGACTATTTCTTCATAGTGGATGCTCTTAAGGCAAGGAATATACTTTGGGTCACATGGGTACTGCAGTACAACTGGCTTCTTACTGTGCTACTACATTGTAACTTGGTCTTCCCATTCCATGCCTTGTGGAAAGTAGACTGTAGTACTGCAACGGTATTGCAGTCACGCTTTCTGGAGCACCTCACTTGCTCAGGCGGTTCCAACTTTATAACCTTGTTCTGCAGTTGAGCGGTGTCCCCAGCTCTCACTGTACCCTTGTATTAATGGGCATTCATTTCTAAGGGATACAGATGCTTGGGCCGGGCCAGGACCTTTTCCTGTAGTGGAGACACCTGTGCATTACTGTTCGGTGGAGCCTCATACTGCTCTGTGGGAACACACTGGGTATTCAGACATTCCTGTTGCACTTGTACTTTGTGAGAAGCCTTGAAACTGTCCATCTGTAGCCTTTGCACGTCTCTTCAGCATCCACCTGTTTCACCTTGGCCTCCTGCAGACTCACGCAGCTCTTGCAACTGGCTCTGCAGTTTTTGCTCTACTTAGGTGTGCTGCTCCAGTGAGACATGTTCTTTATGCAGCCTTCTTTCTGCACTCTCCAGTGCTTCTTGCACTTCAAAATGTTCTTGTGTAAATTCTCTCTTTACCTTAAAAAGCTCTGCTTTGAGCATGCGAGCCTCTTGCTGAGAAACTTCTATCTCTGTGATGAAGTTTTGCACATCTTTCTGGGACATCTCATAGTTAATTGTCAGTCAGTACTTGTTTTCTCTGATTCGCTCGGCATTCTGCATCATCATCGTCATCATCATCCTCTGCCAGCCTGAAGGGACAGTCTTTGGTATGGTCCAGCTTTTCACACCATAAACATTTCTGGTGTTGTTCCTTTTGCGTGACCACACTGGGATACCCATTCCTGAAAGGACATTGTTTTGTGTGGCCAGGCACATTACACATAAAACACATTGTATCCTCAATTTTCTACCTTCAGGTGTATTCTTCACCTTGACCTATTGGAGGTGCTATTTCCTCAGTTCTTCATATTTTTCCCTTTGTATCCTGTAAGCACAACTGGTCATACACAGTGGGACAGACTTTGCTTGCAGAATTGTTTTATTTCACTTCAGTTGGGTGGCCATTTTAAATCCCCGCATTTATTTTCAAACCCACCGTTTCCACTGCTCAGTGCTTTTTGAACTGCCCGCATTCTCCACCAATTGTGATGTCCAGACCACGTTGCAGTCTCTTTTAGTCCCAATGTAAGGCAGGAAACACTGTAATTCTTTATATGGGGTTTATTTACAGGTATTAAATCATACTACCAGGCCCACGTCCCTTTAAGTCCAAACAAAACATAAAATAAACTCCTACTCCTCTTAGGAGACTAACTGTACATTCAACTTCAAACCCATTCTAATGACCGCTGGCCAACTATACTGGTTCCCAGCTTAAAACACGCCCTGGCATATGCAACTATGTACACAGTCTCTTCACACAACAATAAAGTGTTTTGCTTATCTTAGTCCATTGGAGCTGATGTCCCCTCTTCAGCGCAGCCTTGCGTCCTTTTTTCCCAGGGGAACTTGGCCCCACGTGAGTTGAGAGAAACTCTCCTCTGTATGTCCACTGTCAAGGGCAGGACATCCCTGCTTCAGCATGGTCTGTCGTCTTTCCTGCATTCCTCTGGGATTCAAACCCAGGCCGTCCCAGCAGACTGCGATCACCATCCAGCGGGTCCAAGGAACTGTGCCAGCCTTACTTGCTGGGGAGCACTTCTCTGTCCCACTCTCTGGGACAGCAATCTCTCTCAATCTGGCAGCTTCCTTTGTACTTTAAAAACACTTCTTGTTCAGATGGCTTAATTATGCAGCAGCTGCTGTTGAGTTCCCAACAGGGAGATTAACTCTATGTGTTGAAAAATCGAATAGCTGCCATATTCCAGCACCCAGCACCTAGAGGACCGTGATGGTATCACAATATATATATATATATATATATATATATATATATATATATATATATATATATATATATATATATATATATATATATATATATATACAGGGTAACCAGGGAAATCCAGGTAAACAAAGAGACAGCACACAGCAATATAATGAAGTAAATAAAGTGTATTAACAACACAGGGCAGCCGTTGTTAATACACTTTATTTACTTCATTATATTGCGGTGTGCTGTCTCTTTGTTACCTGGATTTCCCTGGTTACCCTGTACATGTTTCTATATGGGACGAGCATCTGCCTTCATTTCAGAAACCGTGAGTGCAAACTATTTTTCATTGACTATATATATATATAATCTTTCCAGGGAAGAACATCTGGCCATCAAGTCCCTCAGCTCAAATACTGATATCATTATTAGATCAGCCGACAAAGGGGGTGGTGTTGTGGTTATGCCCTACACTTATTATAAACAATATATTGGCAATCAATTAGGGGTTACCACACATTACAAACTGCTATCTTCGGATCCCACACTAAGCTACAAAAGGGAGATTGATACTATCATTGATCTTGGGCTTACAAATAGATGGATCTCAGAAGAGACGAGTAAATTTCTAAAACAATCTAATCCAATCATTCCAGTCATATACATTCTTCCCAAAATACATAAATCTATCACAGCACCTCCTGGAAGGCCGATTATTTCAGCACGTGGCTCATCGACCCATCCACTTTCCCAATATGTAGATTTTTTTCTACAGCCAATGGTCTCTAAGATGAAAACATATATCAAAGACACCACAGATTTCATTAATCAATTGGCTACTCTGACAGATATCACAGATGAATACATTTTAGCTACAATGGATGTCGCGAGCCTCTATTCCAACATTAACCATATCGATGGCATTGAAGCCAGCAGAGAACACCTACTGAGCTTTAAAGCACATTCTGGCCCTCCTCCTGATTTTTTACTGTTACTGATGGATGTGATCCTGCATAAAAATTATTTTAAATTTGAAAATGATTTTTATTTGCAGCTCATTGGCACTGCAATGGGGTCAAACATGGCCCCATCATATGCCAATTTATTCATGGATTCCTATGAATGTAAACACTTTTTCAATAATCCATCATACAGTAAATATCTGGTTAAGTTTTTCCGCTACATAGATGACTTGTTTTTGGTCTGGTCTGGATCTGAGGCAGAGTTACTTCCATTCGTTGACACACTCAATCGCTCAAACCCACCACTATACGCTTCACATTGTGCTTTAGCACCACAGAGGTAGCCTTTCTAGATACAATCGTGTATAAGGACAATGGACACTTGGCAACAAGACTTTTCCGCAAAATTACGGACATAAATACGCTGCTGTTAGCATCTAGCCACCATCCGGCACCCATGAAGAAAGGTTTACCCTTTTCACAGTTTTTGAGGGTAATAAGAATTACCACTGAACCATCTAGATTAGAGGCAGCACTTGAAGATATGAAGGAATCTTTCCTGGAACGAGGTTATGATCGGGCAGAGGTGACCGTGGCACTTGAAAAAGCAAGAAACATACAAAGAAGTACCTTGCTAAAACCACAAAATAAAAAGGCAGGCGACAACCGCTTCAACATCAAAAGCACCTATACAACAGCATCAGGGTTCATCAGACGCAGCATTTTGCAACACACCCACATTTTAGCCAAAGACAAACAAATTGGACAATATTTCAAGGATCCTCCCCGGTTCTGCTTTCGCAGAGGTCGCAATTTGGGAGACTTGCTCACACAAGCTGATCCACGTTCCAAATATTGTAAAAAAAAGTCCTGGATGACTAGACCTGTGGGAGTGCATAAATGCCGGGGATGTGTCAACTGTCAGTATACACTGGCGACACACTTTATTCGAGCTTGGCTAGTCCCACGAATTCGGGTATACCCGGGTGTATTGAGGTTTGTGACTGTTTTCTGCCCGAGTGCATTGAGGTATTTTCCAGGCAGGGATTGAAGCATTTTATTCCCGCTGGCTGCAATACTGCACAGTATATATATATATACTGCATTACAATTCATGAATTTATGCCATCTGGTAGACACGCGAAGCATTGCAGCCTATTAAATACTAATCATTATCATTTAACAGATCAGCCGCCCATCAGCCAGGCATGAACCCAGGCTGGGAAGGCAAACGCAACGGGGCTTGTAAGAGGTGAGAAGCGGCGCATTCCAGGTATCTGCCAGGTACATACTGGGTATTTGCTCGAATAAAGTGTGTCGGTGCAGTACACTGGCGACACACTTTATTCGAGCTCGGCTAGTCCCACGAATTCGGGTATACTCGGGTGTATTGAGGTTTGTGACTGTTTTCTGCCCGAGTGCATTGCGTTATTTTCCAGGCAGGGATTGAAGCATTTTATTCCCGCTGGCTGCAATACTGCACAGTATATATATATACTGCATTACAATTCATGAATTTATGACATCTGGTAGACACGCGAAGCATTGCAGCCTATTAAATCCTAATCATTATCATTTAACAGATCAGCCGCCCGTCAGCCAGGCATGAACCCAGGCTGGGAAGGCAAACGCAACGGGGCTTGTCTGAGGTGAGGAGCGGCGCATTCCAGGTATCTGCCAGGTACATACTGGGTATTTGCTCGAATAAAGTGTGTCGCAGCAGTATGGTGCTTGGAAAAAGTTATCCACATCCACATCATGGACATCGTATCTACATCAAAGACTTTTTGAATTGTGATTCAAAATACGTGGTTTATTTCATCAGGTGCCCGTGGCAAGACCATAAGGATGCTGAAGGAACGCCTCAGTCTACACCGGTCTGCAATCAGGAAGGCCTTGGCAGACACAGATAACAAGGAAGACTTTACACAACAACCGGTGGCTCGTCATTTTAAAGAGAAACAGCATAGTCTCGCTACTCTACGGTGCATGCCAATTGCGTAGGTTCCATTGTCCCCTAGGGGTGGGGACCGCAATAAAGCTCTCCTTCAATTGGAGGCACGTACCATCTACAAATTGGATACATTAAGTCCACGCGGATTGAATGAAGATCTGGCGTTGAGCTGTTTTCTCTGATCAATTCATCATGACAGTGACGGAGTTTCACCTGGTCACTGTTGTTCCCAATCAATGACTCATCTGCATTATGTGACTCTTTGTCCCCAGGTTTCGAGTCAATTGGACGGGGCTTGTATTATATATAACGGCCTTACACATTTCTCCTGTACAATATAGGATTATTTTTGTCTCCAGCACAGGAAATGACTTTATGTATTGGTTGTCCCCATTGGCTTCTGCTGTGAGGATTCAGGGATCGCGGCATCCGCGCCCTGGTCCCCCTTCTCCTGCGGTTACTCCCGCTACCGTGGCGCGCGCCTCTCGCTGGCGTCACTCACCTTCGGCGGTCCTGGGTGTTCCCCGCCGTGCTCTGCGTCCTCGGATGCCCGCGGGGTCTGCATTCCCGCATGCGGCCGCCGTGTTCCCCAGCCGCGCGCCTGAACAGCGCGCGCCGGGTGAAGTTAATTTATTCACTGCTCTTGCAGTGAAGACCCGCCCCCAGCACACTAAGAGGACCTCCTACCAAGACAAGAGTCCTCACCTGCCTGCCAATCAAGGGGACCTATCCAGGATAGCTCCACGCAGTCCTCCAGGCCTGCCCCCACCTCTGATTGGCCAGTCACACTTTATAATGCCAGTCCTTCCTCTTACTCATTGCTCGACATAGTTTTCACTTGGATTACTACTCTGGCGTTTTCTCTCTTATTCTCTCAGGTTACGACTTGGCTTGGCGGACGTCTCTCTCTGGCTCTAGACCCCTGCTTGGACAAACGACCTTCCGGAATTCTCCAATCCCAGACTTTGGCTAACGGCAACGACAACGGCATTTCTACACCGGTACCGGCAAGTATTGCTAGCTAAATACACCTGGCCTGGCAACGCCAATATCACCACACTCCGGACACGCTCCCTTTGCTGCGGGTGCGTGCTTCTATACGTTCCTCACCTCAGTGAAAGGAACGGGTCTGGTCTGCGGGCAGCACCGGCGTAACATTATGTCGAGCCACAAGACGCAGACCAGACTGTGGACTCTATGATGACGGCCATGTACCAACAAATACAGGCCTTAACGGATCAAGTGGCTCTCCTCTCCCAACAGGTATCGGACCGCCCTTTACAGGCTCCGCCTGCGGCTGCACCCCCGGCGCAGCCTGACTTATCTTCCACTTCATTTTCAGTTCCGAAGATTCCGGCTCCAAGGCCCTACGCAGGGGATCCACACGCCTGTCGTGGCTTTCTCAACCAGTGCGAGATCCAGTTCGAGATGGCTCCCCAGTTGTATGCTACTGGCCGGAAAAAGGTAGCCTACGTATATAGTCTGCTCACAGGTAATGCACTGGCATGAGCCTCTCCGATCTGGGAACTACGCCCTGATATTACCCGCGATTACGCGGCCTTCAGACGGGACTTTCGACAGGTTTTTGATACCCCCGCACGTCAAGAGACTGCTTCTGATACCCTGCTAGAGCTTACACAGGGACGTCGGCCTGTGGGTCAATACGCCTTGGAATTCAGAACTGTAGCAGCTGAGACTCATTGGGGTCAGGAGGCTTTAGTCGCCGTCTTCTGGAAAGATCTATCGGAGTCTCTGAAGGATGAACTTGCTTCCCACACCAGGCCAGAGTTACTGGAGGATCTCATCACCCTGGCTACGCGTATGGATCAGCGCCTTCAGGTACGCCGCGCTCAGCGTCAGCTTCCCCGGACTACGCCTTTCCGTGCTTCCTTTTCCAGGTTCTCTACTAACCAGAGATCCGTCGTCTCCCCGTTACCGGCGCTGGAGGCTCCAGAGCCGATGCAACTTGGAGTTCAGCAACCTCGGGCACCGTCACGACAACTTCGCTCTACTGGGGAATCGTGCCATCATTGCGGAGCTTCTGAGCAGCGTACCCGTAACCATCCACCATCTCCGGGAAACGACTAAGCCCAGTGAGTACGAAGGGGCGCTCTCTGGGTACTGAATCTCCTTGTCCTCCTCCCAGAAGGGAACTTCCCAAAAGATTGACTATTCCCGTCTCCCTTTCAGGACCGACTTTCCGCACCTCCACTGCTGCATTTATCGATTCCGGCGCAGGAGGGAATTTCATAGATCAAACCTTTTCTGAGCAAAATCAAATTCCGCTTTCCAGGAAGGACTCTCCCGTTGCCTTGGTCGGGATTGATAATCGACCTCTCACCCCGGCTTATATCTCCTTAGAGACCGGACCTATCACCCTTTCTACTCATTCTCACAAAGAGACTCTGGGTTTTGATGTTATTCATGCCCCAGGAACACCTATCACGCTTGGCTTGCCCTGGTTACAGAAGCATAATCCACTCATCGATTGGGTTTCTCCTAACCCTATTAACTGGAGGTCAAGGTCAGAGAAACCTTTTTCCTCTATCAAGCAACCATCCTTTCTATTAGCCAACACATCAAGTTCTCGGAGGGAGTTATCTTCTCCATACGCCGAATTCTTGGACGTTTTCAGCAAGGCACAGTCTGAACTTCTACCTCCTCATCGTTCCTACGATTGTCCGATTGATCTGGTACCTGGTTATACCTTGCCTAAAGCCAAATCTTATCCTCTCTCGTTGCCCGAGACCAAAGCTATGGACGAATATATTCGTGAGAATCTTAAGCGGGGCTTCATACGTCATTCCAATTCTCCTGCGGGGGCTGGATTCTTTTTTGTCAAAAAGAAAGATGGTACTCTCAGACCATGTACAGTATTGATTACCGGGGTCTGAACCATATCACGGTGAAGAATCGTTATCCACTCCCACTCATCTCCGAACTCTTTGATAGACTTCAGGGGGCCAATCTCTTTACTAAACTGGATCCCCGTGGGGCATACAACCTCATCCGCATCCGGGAGGGCGATGAATGGAAGACTGCCTTCAACACCCGTAGCGGACACTACGAATATCTAGTGATGCCCTTCGGGTTATGCAACGCAGCGGCAGTTTTTCAGGACTTCATCAATGACATCTTTCGAGACGTTCTTAATATATTTGTCATTGTATACCTGGATGACATCCTTATTTTTTCCCAAAACTTACAGGATCATATCATCCATACGAAGTTTGTGCTTTCACGCCTCCGCGAGAACCGGTTGTTTGCTAAAATGGAGAAATGCATTTTTCATCAGTCTACCACTTCTTTTCTGGGATACATCATCTCCAACAAAGGCTTGGCCAAGGACCCAGAGAAGCTAAAGGCCGTCGTGGATTGGCCACAACCCAATTCCCTCAAATCTGTTCAACGGTTTTTGGGTTTTTCTAATTATTATCGGAAGTTTATCCGCAACTTTTCTACCATTGTCGCTCCTATCACGGCACTGACCAAAAAAGGTGCAGACCCTTCATCTTGGTCTCCAGAAGCTGTCACGGAATTCGAGACACTGAAACAAACTTTTGTCTCTGCTCCCATCCTTCGACACCCTAACACGAATTTCCCCTTCACCTTAGAGGTTGACGCTTCGGACTGTGGGGCTGGGGCGGTTCTGTCGCAGAAATTTTCTTCCCAGGATAAACTTCATCCTTGCGGGTTTTTCTCCAAAAGATTTTCATCGGCAGAGAGGAATTATGACGTGGGCAATAGGGAACTTTTGGCCGTCAAAATGGCTCTTCAAGAATGGAGACATCTTCTGGAGGGGTCAAAAGAGCCATTCACCATTCTTACGGACCATAAGAACTTATTGTACATTGAGAATGCCCGTCGCTTAGGTCCTCGCCAAGCTCGCTGGTCGTTATTTTTCTCTAGATTCAATTTTGTTCTCTCATACATTCCCGGCACTAAGAACGTCAAGGCGGATGCTCTCTCCCGGCAATACTCTTCTGAAGAGAGATCAGAGAAATCCTCTGAGTCCATCCTCCCTAAACAAAGAATCTTAGCAGCTGTGGCATTCAAGAATCTTGAGAGGATCATCAAGTCTCAAGAGAACCTCCCGTCCGGTCTTGTGGTTCCTAAAGACTCTTTGTATGTGGAACCCAAATTTATCCCTGAAATACTGGACTGGGGACACGCCGTCCGTTCGGTAGGGCATCCTGGATTCAAGAAAACCTTGGACCTCATCCGTCGTACCTTTTGGTGGCCCAATATGGTTAAAACCATTCTGGAATTTACACAGTCCTGTCCGGTATGTGCGCGTAACAAGATTCCTCGTCAGAAACCTCAGGGTCTTCTCTTACCTTTACCTATTCCGGAGCGTCCCTGGTCCCACATTTCGATGGATTTTATTGTGGAGTTGCCTAGGTCGAATGGCATGAATACCATTCTTGTGGTAGTGGATCAGTTTTCCAAGATGGCACACTTTATCCCTCTCAAAGGATTACCCTCCTCACCCGCCCTTGCGGATATTTTTTCCAAAGAAATTTTCCGGATCCATGGGATTCCCACATCCATCGTGTCCGATCGGGGTTCCCAGTTCGTCTCCAAGTTCTGGAGAAATTTCACCAAGAGACTAGGTATCTCGTCTTCCTTTTCTTCTGGATATCACCCTCAATCCAACGGACAGACCGAGAGGGTTAATCAATCCCTTGAGAAATACTTAAGGTGCTTCGTCTCTAATTCTCAGGATGACTGGGCAGAATTACTTACCTGGGCTGAGTACGCATTCAATTCTTCCAGGAATGAGTCCACTCACGAGACCCCCTTCTTTATCAACTACGGATTCCATCCGGCTCGCCTACCTATTACCAAAGAATCCTCTGGGGTACCAGCCGTGGACGAACATATTGCTCTCCTACAAGACTCTTGGTCCAGAATACAATCTGCATTACAAAAGGCATCCTTGACATCTAAAAATCAGGCTGATCGTCACCGTCGTCCGGCACCCGAATACAAACCCGGGGACAAGGTTTGGCTATCATCCAAGAACATCCGTCTCAAAACGCCTTCCCTCAAATTGGCTCCTAGGTTCCTGGGTCCCTTTTCCATTTTGGAGCAGGTTAATCCGGTTTCTTTTCGACTCCAACTTCCTCAAAGCATGAGAATTCCGAATGTCTTTCACACCTCACTTCTCAAACCTTTTATCTCCAGTAGCCTCTTTCCGGATCACACTTCTAAACCAGATCCTGTGATGGTACAGGGTAACGAAGAGTATGAAATACAGGCTCTACTGGATTCCCGTCTTTCAAGAGGTAAAGTCCACTTCTTGGTCCACTGGAGAGGTTTTGGACCCGAAGAGAGGTCATGGGTACCCCTGAAAGATATTCATGCTCCAGGACTCCTCAAATGCTTTCGAAAGAAGTTTCCATCAAAACCATGGAGGGATCGTCCTGAGGCCGATCCTGAAGGGGGGGTACTGTGAGGATTCAGGGATCGCGGCATCCGCGCCCTGGTCCCCCTTCTCCTGCGGTTACTCCCGCTACCTTGGCGCGCGCCTCTCGCTGGCGTCACTCACCTTCGGCGGTCCTGGGTGTTCCCCGCCGTGCTCTGCGTCCTCGGATGCCCGCGGGGTCTGCATTCCCGCATGCGGCCGCCATGTTCCCCAGCCGCGCGCCTGAACAGCGCGCGCCGGGTGAAGTTAATTTATTCACTGCTCTTGCAGTGAAGACCCGCCCCCAGCACACTAAGAGGACCTCCTACCAAGACAAGAGTCCTCACCTGCCTGCCAATCAAGGAGACCTATCCAGGATAGCTCCACGCAGTCCTCCAGGCCTGCCCCCACCTTTGATTGGCCAGTCACAATTTATAATGCCAGTCCTTCCTCTTACTCATTGCTCGACATAGTTTTCACTTGGATTACTACTCTGGCGTTTTCTCTCTTATTCTCTCAGGTTACGACTTGGCTTGGCGGACGTCTCTCTCTGGCTCTAGACCCCTGCTTGGACAAACGACCTTCCGGAATTCTCCAATCCCAGACTTTGGCTAACGGCAACGACAACGGCATTTCTACACCGGTACCGGCAAGTATTGCTAGCTAAATACACCTGGCCTGGCAACGCCAAAATCACCACACTCCGGACACGCTCCCTTTGCTGCGGGTGCGTGCTTCTATACGTTCCTCACCTCAGTGAAAGGAACGGGTCTGGTCTGCGGGCAGCACCGGCGTAACATCTGCTTACCTATCTAGCATGGACTGGTGATGGTTTGTGCCATGGTTCCAACCACTATATCGGAAGCTGGTTGCTTGACTCTACACAGCTACTGTACAATATGGATACAATTGCTAAATGCTTTTATGATATCCTATATGACATGTTTGGATGGTTTAATTACCTTTATTTCATATTGACCCTTTAGCTTGATCCGCCACATTCCGAATCCTATTCTGCGTGTATGTATTAAGGTGCAATTAACTACCTTAACTGCCAATCAAGGCTTATACAGTGTTCTATCCATTATAGATGTCATTTAGGACATGTATGGAATGTTGTGTCATTTTATAGCCATACCGGTCAGTTTATTCATTCGTTTGTTGGTTCAATATAGTATACAGTATATATATTTTTTATTTAGCCAGTACATCTCAGTTTGTATATGTTCACATTTATTGGGTATCACTATACTGCACTGTAACATTGGTGTTATTGTTGGTGACACATTATTGCATGCTGACAGTATTGCAGGGACTAGCCCACGATACTATTAACTGTTACTGACAGCCCATTTCAGGGATCAGCCCACGATACCATTAACTGATGCTGGCAGTTTATTGATTGTGCAGAGCATCAAACATGGTCATATGCCTTCCCCTTGGAGACGCAGTCTAGCTGCACACAGTTCATTTGATATCAATGGGCTCTCACATCAGTTTGTCTTTGTCATGTTTCATATTTAGACCCTTTATTATGCAGAGCGCAGATGCTTTCACTGAAAGCTGCTCCGCTTATTATTTATTTATTTATGGCGGTTCGCGCATGCGCAATGGCCCCCTTAGTGGTTTATATGACCAAGTTTTTCTTTCATGGAACATGGATATAAGCCTTCCCTTTGAGACACAGGCTTGCTGCATACAGTTTACTAACTGTCCATGGGCTCCCACGTCAGTAAACTCCTGTCATGACCCATACTGAGACTAGCAGTGAGGCAGAGCGCGGTTGCCTTCTATTTTAAACAGCTCCGCATTATTTATTTATTTCAGGCGGTACGCGCATGCACAATGGCCACAACATTGGTTTTCATGACCAACTTTCTCCCTGCATTAGCGCACGACTCGCGCATGCGCAGTCATATGTTTTTGGTTACATGCGCCCTCCACTGGCTCTGCAACACGCGATGGAAGTCTATGTACCCATAGGCATTAACTTTTGACACACACATGCGCAGTGAGCGCACCCTACGTGGCAGGAGTGCTGCAGTGTTCTAGTTAACATCTGACAGTCTGGTTTCAGTGGGAGGGTCCTGTATTCAGCATGTAAGTGATTATTGTATTAAATCATGTGTTGCACCTGTTTGTCTTGTTTGAATAGGGTATTTATATGTGTTATACTGCACTCTGTTTGTACATCACCTTGAGAAAGGTCCCGTGTGGAGGACCGAAACGTTGGTTACTATGTCTCACTAAATACAAAACTTTTTTGACAACTCTGTGGAGTGCTGCCTCTGATATTCGCTCAAACGGTATCGTATCACACACATATATATATATATATATATATATATATATATATATATATATATATAAAAACACAAAAAGACTGTGCCTAATGATGTGAACCGATCCCCAGTATAAAGGTGTAACAGTGTAATGACTATATAAACCAATAGATATGGGATATAGTAAATATCAATCAGATAAATATATATTGTGATGCTCAGTAGCACTCCTCTGTGACACTCATATGCTTATATATATGTTGTGGTTATTTTGGGGGTTCAATAGGAGCTATATAAATATATATATATATATGTGTTATTCCATGATATAAATATTAATGGAATAAATAAAAGAAGAGTGTGCAGAAATGGTATATATATAAATGGTGTGAATGGAATGAAAAATATATAGTGCTGAATAGATGTGCAAGATGAGACCCTCATGAGACTGATACAGAGGGGACATGTTACATGACTACAAAGTATACTTTGGCTCCAGAAGGCCTAAATGACTGCATTGATGTTAGTACGGAAGTGTAGCTGGCGTTGGTTCCCATTTTGCTGACATGACACAGAGGTCTGGGTTGGACATTATATTTTATATCATGGAATAACACATATATATTTATAGTTAAACTCACTGTTTCCCATTTAATATTGCACCATTCATCCTACTAGCACTTTCTTTAATGAATAACACATGTATATTTATAGCACATTCATTTTTTCCAGATCTATGTTGCACAATCTATTATAGATATTACATACTACTTTCAAGCACTAATATTTCAGTTTCTTGCCAGCATCTTTTGGTTGAGTGGACTGTATGGGATAGTCTGGATACCTTTTGATTTACTATTCATCTCGGATACAAACCTTCGGTCCTTTTACTTCTTTCTTTTCTCTGCGATTCATCACCTGTCCATTATTTATATCACCTTTCTGCAAAATAGTCTTTTCTATATTAGACACCTTTATGTGAATAACCTGTTATTGTATCCTGGTTGGTTACACTAATTTGGTTCTCTCATTAAAGCCCCTCCTAAATGAGCCAGCACTGACTGTTATAAAGTCATTTTAATTTATAATTGAGTTGACCAAATCGTCCAATTCCATTTTATATATATTATATGTATTTTTTATAATTCATATATGATATTTTTTATAGTTATGAAATACAAATGTTGTTATATATATTTTTTTGTATTATACATTTTTCCATGATATAATTTTCTGTGTTTATATATATTAGTTGTATTTTAATCCAGTTTTCCTCATTTTGTCTATTTGAATCTCTCTCCCTCTCATCTTTGCATGTTGCTGTTTCTAAATAGGTTCGCTATTTTCACATCTATATACTGATAGTACAAAATTCTTATACTGCATATTATTACAGCTCTGCGTTTAACAGCAATATATTATTTAACTAATATTGCTCAGTTGTATTAAATCATATGAGAGAGCGGGAGAGACTTTATATTTATATTTCTTATTTATTATTTGTATTTCATAGGTCACTATGGAGTAATTCTTGTACTTTCTCCACATTCTTTTATATATTATCTAACTATATAATTTTTGCCTTTTTAGACTGGTTACATAATGATAGGGTCTATTTATTTATTTGTGTCATAATTGTTACTTTCTTTATATATATATATGATTTTTTGTCACTTTATATGGCTGTGAACCTATCAGGAACATCTATGTATGGTATACAAAGAGTTATGTAACACAAGTCTTTAACAACTGATACTAATCAAATCAATTAGCTAGATCTCTTCTGATTGGATTGTTTTATTTATATATACTAATGATGCCACATCTTAGATCCATCCCCTGATGAAATCACGTAATGTGAAGAAACGCGTAGGGTGTATGTTGCGTTGCTGAAGCGGGTATTTACCTGGGTACTTACCTTTACACCTTGGACTCACTATACAGAGGAGGCTACTATTTTCAGCTCAAGACGGTACACACTTGTGCTCGGAACTTGTTTACACCAGTCTTGTTTCCGGAGGACTGTTTGAACCACAGTGTCGCTCCCTGAGTTCCTGCTGGACGGAGACCCAGTGGAGCCCTGCAGATTCATGCGGTGAAGACACGGAGTGAGCTGAGTAGCTGTTTCCTCATCCGGTGCATGAGTATATCTCATAAAACGCTTGTTTTTTATTGTTGTTTGTGAGTTAGCATTTTATTGGGATTTTTTAGGGAAATAAATGTACTTTTTTTGAACATATTGCACTAGGATCGGGCGCCTTCTTTTTTGTGTTTTTGTACATATATTTATATATATATATATATATATATATATATATATATATATATATATATATATATATATATATATATATACAGTGTTGGACAAACCTATACATTTGCTCGCCCCGGGCGAGTGGATTTAACCCCCGGGCGAGTAAATATTGGCCCAAGCAGCATACGTTTGGTACTAGGTGGCGAGTAGATTTTTTTGTGTGGTGAGTAGATTTTTTGGTGATTTGTCAACCACTGTGTATATATATATATATATATATATATATATATTTATATATATATATATATATATATATAAGTGAAGGAGTGAAGGGTTAACTTCCTCACTGTGAGGCAGGCAGACAACACCCTAGATGATGTGCTAGGATATGAACAATTAGCTCGAGAGCAGCGCTTTAAAAGGCAGGAAGTGGGTCCCAGTCAGTGCTACATTTTCCAGAACCTGCAGAGATAGGTCAAGAGGCTATGGGGACTGCCCAGAGAGGTGTACCAGGGAGCTGCAGAACTCTGCAGCCATAAACGAGTTTAGCCAGGAGGAAGTTAAGCTGCTCAGAAGATGTGCCTGGCACAGGAGTTGAACTTACATCAGGAGTCTAAACTAATAATTTAATCTGCTTTTTTTGCACTGCCTGAGACTCAACTATCCCTGAGTTTTGTTTAACTGGCTTCTCATGAGTAGGGGCTTGGTTGCAGCCACAGCAGAGGCCTCAACATACGAGAGAGCCCAATTGTATGTCTTTATTTATATAGTGAAATTAATGTACATAGCGCTTCACAGTAGTAATACACGTGGTAATCAAATAAATAACAGATAATATAAATAACAGATCATGAGAATAAGTGCTTAAGACATAAAAGTAACATTAAGGAAGAGGAGTCCCTGCTCCGAGGAGCTTACAGTCTAATTGGTAGGTAGGGAGAACATACAGAGACAGTAGGAGGGAGTTCTAGTAAGTAGTAGGTAAGTGCATCTGCAGGGGTCCAAGCTTTATGTATCATGTGTCCACAATTATCCACAGTGCTATTCATATTCTTGTTTAAGCAAGTCTGTCTTAAGGTGGGTCTTAAAGGTGGATAGAGTGGGTGCTAGTCAGGTACTGAGGGGAAGGGCATTCCAAGTTGCGGGGCAGTCAGTTAAAAATGGTTTAAGGTGGGAGTGGGCTTTAGATACAAAGGGGGTAGAAAGAAGACATCCTTGAGAAGAACGCAAGAGTCGGGATGGTGCATAATGAGAAATTAGAGCTGAGATGTAAGGCGGGGCAGGAGAGAGTAAAGCATTAAAAGTGAGGAGGAGAATTGAGTGTGAGTTGCGCATTTTGATCAGAAGCCAGGAGAGGGATTTCAGGAGGGGAGACATGGAGACAGATTTAGGAAAGAGCAGAGCGATTCTGGCAGCAGCGTTTAGGATAGATTGTAGGGGAGACAGGTGAGAGGCAGGAAGGCCGGACAGCAGGAGGCTACAGTAATCAAGACGGGAGAGAATGAGGGCTTGAGTCAGAGTTTTAGCGGTCGAGCAACAGAGGAACGGGCGTATCTTAGTGATATTGCAGAGGAAAAAGCGACAGGTTTTAGAAACGTTTTGAATGTGAGAGAGGAGTCGAGTGTGACCCCTAAGCAGCGTGCTTGGGCTACTGGGTAAATGATCGTACTTCCAACAGTAATGTGGAAGGAGGTAGTAGGGCCAGATTTGGGAGGAATATGAGAAGTTCTGTTTTAGCCACGTTGAGTTTAAAGCATCGGAGGGCCATCCAGGATGATATGGGAGAGACATTCAGAAACTTTGGTTTGTATATCAGGTGTAAGGTCGGGTATTGAAAAGTACATTTGTGTGTCGTCAGCATAGAGGTGATATTTAAACCCAAGAGATGTTATTATGTCACCTAGCGAGAGTGTGTACAGAGAAAAGAGAAGAGGTCCCAGAACAGAGCCCTGGGGTACCCCCACAAAGAGATCAATAGAGGAGGAGGTGGTGTTAGCAGAAGAGATACTGAAAGTACAATGGGAGAGGTAAGAGGAGACCCAGGATAGAGCTTTGTTCCGAATACCAAGAGTATGGAGAATGTGAAGGAGAAGAGGGTGGTCCACGGTGTCAAATGCTGCGGAGAGGTCGAGCAATATGAGCAGTGTGTAATGACCTCTGTCTTTGGCAGCATGGAGGTCATCAGTTATTTTAGTGAGGGCTGTTTCCGTGGAGTGAGCAGTGCGGAATCCAGATTGTAGAGCGTCTAGGAGAGAATAGATGTTGAGAAAATGAAGCAAGCAAGAGAATACAAGATGTTCAAGGAGTTTAGAGGCAAAAGGCAGAAGGGCGATAGTTAGAAGGACAGGTAGGGGCAAGCTTGCTGTTTTTGAGTAAAGGTATAACTGTTGCATGTTTGAAGGAGGAGAGAAAGGTACCAGAGTAGAGGGAGGAGTTAAAAATGTGTGTGAGCGTAGGGATTATAGTAGGACCAAGAGGTTTTAGGAGATGGGAGGGAATAGGGTCAAGAGAGCCAGTGGTAGAGAGAGAAGAGGAGATCAACAGTGATACATCCTCCTCTGAGACAGTGGAAAAAGTGTCAAGGAACGCAGGAGGAGAGTTAGGAAGAGGTGTAGGATGGGAGGAAGAAACAGAGGGGATGTTCTGACGTATGGATTCCACCTTTTCCTTAAAATAGCCAGCAAAGTCCTGAGCAGAGATGGAGAAAGAAGAGGCAGCTGAGGAATTCTGAAGTTGTGTACCCAGAAGATGTGGCTAACCTGTTCTGTCTATAGGAATCCATCAATAAACAATTCCAGGGAACTGGACCAGGAACCAGGGACTATTGCAGATCACCCCAGGAGAGCCACAGACGTTTACCACAGCAGAGGATTCATATTTTGCAGTATTTGCTTTGCTTTACTTCATTTATTGTTGACCTCTAGCTGTCTTATGCCTCTAATAGATATAGTACAGTTTATGCTATCTGGTAACTAGCCAGTAACCTTTTAGAAAGGGTTGTGCAGTGTTGTCCACTTACTTAAAGTCAAATAGGATAGGTTAACTTTTATACCTAGATCATGCCTATCTGAACAGTATATTGCACTTACTCTGTGTTGTGTCTATTGAGAGATATTTGGTTGTAGGTTTGTAAATTAGGGAAGTACCACAGACTGATTTCATCTGTGGGAATGGGCTTGAATAAGGGGCATCTGAGGCCCCAAAACTTTACCCCCCTATCATTTTATCACATCTTTACGTGTATTTTATCACGTCTTTACGTGTATTGTACATTTAATTTGTTTTCTTTTTTTTTGTGTCTTTTATTGTTGTGCATTCCCCCTTTTTTCCCCTCCACGTTATTTTTTTTCTCCATGAGATGTAGTCTCCAGACCCTGCATTTGGGTTTATTGTACAGCTGCAGCAGAGTTGGGAGATTCAAAGCACTCAAACAATGTCCGGGCAGTCCTCAAACAGGAACCATATATAAAAACAGGGTACCCAGGTATGGAAAATAAAAAAGCTTTATTGAAGCATAGGTGAGTGGTTAAAAAATGACAGGGTAGTGCTCCCACGCATTTCACGCAAGTGTTTGCGCTTTCTCAAGGTGTATAGGACTGGCAGGCAATGAGCACTTTTATATGTGCTAAATGATTAAAAGAAAAAACCCAATCAGACGCAGCTGATTGAAGCTGAGGTCACGTTGACACATAAATCAATGAAAGTTAGTTAAACATATCACATGTGCTGAGGCTCAGTAAAAATATACTAAATTGAGAAAATGCTAAATTAAATATAGAAATGCACTTCTTATTCAGTTTAAACTTGGAACCAAAGTCAATCTGAATTATATCTTGAATGCAACATTGTCAATACTTTGATGTAATAGAATATATATAATGTTGCATCTAAATGTTACATCTTAATGTGTTAGAGCATAGTGAATCATAGATATATGTGTTACAAATGATGCATGATGTTTAATGCTTCAACTTGAAACTTATATACATTGAGAGAAAAATACCTGCTAATGAATGTTGAAGTGTATTGAAAGGAGCATATCTAGCCACTCAATCACTAAGAGTGTATCTTATCACTAGAGTATAATCTCAAAAGGAAAAGTAGTGTGTAAAAAAGAAAACATTCTAAGGGTTGTGTCTTTTGACAAACACATTAACTAAACCAAGATTATATAAAATACATCCCAATAAATATTCAAATATAACACAAAGAAAGACAACAGCGCAAACGCACATAGTGAAGTTTGTAAAAATATATAGTGTATATTAATAGGGTATTATATCTGCGTACATCAGATTAGTTGGTTTACAGCATTTCATGTGCAATACATGAGTTACCAGTCGTCGCACTGCCACCACCAGACCTCGGGGGTTCCCCTTCACAGTCTTTAAGACAAGCTGCCACGATAATGATGTGGAGCCTCCACTACGGTGCTGTGTCCGGATCGATGTCCTTTCCCGATCACTGCCGTCACTACCGCTCACTCCTCAGGTCTGCCGCCGCCTGCAACTGCTTCCAGCACCTCAGATCACTGAGTTGGTTGGTTACGTGTCCCGTGGGGTTTTGCGACCGGCCGTAAAGGGACGCTTATAGCGTAAAGCGTGATGGTATCTTTACTCCAGCATACCGAGTGCAGCTACTACATACAATATGCGTTTCGAAGCGTGAGCTTCTTCTTCAGAAGATCCCTGAAGAAGAAGCTCACGCTTCGAAACGCGTTGGATAAAGAATTTTAATATTCCTAGAACTGTATTTCTACATTCTGCGTGGTTCATCCCCATTGGACTTATTGTATGTAGTAGCTGCACTCGGTATGCTGGAGTAAAGATACCCTCACGCTTTACGCTATAAGCGTCCCTTTACGGCCGGTCGCAAAACCCCACGGGACACGTAACCAACCAACTCAGTGATCTGAGGTGCTGGAAGCAGTTGCAGGCGGCGGCAGACCTGAGGAGTGAGCGGTAGTGACGGCAGTGATCGGGAAAGGACATCGATCCGGACACAGCACCGTAGTGGAGGCTCCACATCATTATCGTGGCAGCTTGTCTTAAAGACTGTGAAGGGGAACCCCCGAGGTCTGGTGGTGGCAGTGCGACGACTGGTAACTCATGTATTGCACATGAAATGCTGTAAACCAACTAATCTGATGTACGCAGATATAATACCCTATTAATATACACTATATATTTTTACAAACTTCACTATGTGCGTTTGCGCTGTTGTCTTTCTTTGTGTTTCAGTTGCCTAGGGGGTCCTTATCCCTATCAATATAGCTGCAGACAACCAATAGAGGTTGTACACATTTTTTATATTTAACACAAGGTGGTGAAGGGTATAATAGTAGAATTAGTAATTTGCGCACTTTATCTGTTCTGTTTTTCTGTAAATATTCAAATATGAAGTCAGAAATAAATTCTGACAAAACTAAATTGATGCTTTAACCCTTAGAGGGCCATAACCCAGATTGACACACTAGAATTTCAGAATCTATTAAGAAATTGATCCTATATGACATTAGTGTAATGAGAAAGATGATATACACAGTTATCTACTGCTGCGACACACTTTATTCGAGCAAATACCCAGTATGTACCTGGCAGATACCTGGAATGCGCCGCTCCTCACCTCTGACAAGCCCCATTGCGTTTGCCTTCCCAGCCATGGTTCATGCCTGGCTGACGGGCGGCTGATATGTTAAATGATAATGATTAGGATTTAATAGGCTGCAATGCTTCGCGTGTCTACCAGATGGCATAAATTCATGAATTGTAATGCAGTATATATATATATATATATACTGTGCAGTATTGCAGCCAGCGGGAATAAAATGCTTCAATCCCTGCCTGGAAAATAATGCAATGCACTCGGGCAGAAAACAGTCACAAACCTCAATACACCCGAGTATACCCGAATTCGTGGGACTAGCCGAGCTCAAATAAAGTGTGTCGCCAGTGTACAGACAGAGATTCTATATTCTGCTGGCAATTGATCTTAGAAATGCGAATGTCAATTCATTTAAATGCAAAGAATAATAGAGGCATGACGATGCATCAGAGGAATCACCCCAGGTCCCACTCAGAGTTAAGTCCCTGGGGTTGGAGTGTACCCAGAGTGAAGATCCAAAATGCCTCTCTCTGATGCAGCGTCCTAGCCCGGTTGCCACCTCTCTTAGGAACGGGAATATGCTCCAATGCTATACATTTAAGTGATCTGAGAGAACCAGATTGCATCCAGAAAGTGCTTGGAAACTGGATGATTGATATCCTTGTTAGAAATCAATCTAACGTGTTCCTGTATGCGCACCTTTAATAACCTTGTGTTTAACCCCACATATTGTTTAAGACAACACCATATAAGAAGGTATACAACATGATTAGTTTGACATGTAATAAAGATTTGATTCAATATGTATGCGTTTTTTCCTTATTTTCAAAGGTTGTTGTTCTCTGAATATAGGGACAGATATTGTAGTGTCCACATTTGTGTGAACCCCTAAGTAACGGAAAAAAATCCTTTCTTTCTTATCATATTGCATGTTTGAAACATACTTGGGGAAATTCGGCTACCCAACGTTTGTGATTTAGAAAAGACAATTTTGGGATCATTGCATACCATATCATGTATAAGACGATCTAAGGAAATAATAGACCAATGTTTTCTGATAATGGCCGATATAGCCATAGCTTGGCCACTGTATTGAGTTAGAAAATAAGGTGGTTCATTACCAGTCGTGTAAGGTTGACCATTGCTACCAAAATTCCTATTTTTGTTCTTATTGATGTCTGTCATGATAATAAGGTTTGTCCTATTTCGTGACAGCGCGTATTCAAAAGCCTTATCCAAATCATGACTATTGTAGCCCTTATGTAAGAAACAGCAGGAGTTTTCTCAGAGGAAGTTGGAGAAAAAGGTTGCAAACCTAAAACAGACACTTGGGTCACAGATGCAGTACTTAGAAAAGATGGCGGTAGAGTTAAAACAAAAGGAAGCTATGCAAAACAGTAATGCACAGGTGTCTCCACTACAGGAAAAGGTATTGGCCCAGACCAAGTGTCTGTATCCCACAGAAACTAATGCTCATGAAGACAAGGTTACAGTGAGAGCCGGGGACACCGCTCAACTGCAAAATGAGATTACAAAGTTTAAACCGACTGAGGAAGTGATGCGCTCCTGTAAGCATCAGAAAAAAGGGGAAGGGGAAACACAAAATGGTCTTACCGTTACCCCAGAGGGGTTTTAAACCCTACTTATAGCATTCCCTGTCTTTAACATCCCATTGTATCAATGATACCGGGATAGTATGAATAATCAATGACACGGTTGCTTGATAGCTACGATTTAATACATTTTTAATCCACATCACACGTTACTTTGGTAATATATGTTTTAAGGATTTATTAAAAGTTAATTTTTACACTTGGGCGGTGTGCATTTAAGTGAATTCTTTTGGGGGCACATCCATTTTGTGTTTCCCCTTCCCCTTTTTTCTGATTCACTTTCAGTTCACAGTTTGCACCCACCCCTCGATTACCTCACCTATGTATATAAACACTTCATTCAATTAGTATGGTCCTGTGATCACTCCCCACTCTTTGTTGTTTCGCTCCTGTAAGCATGACTGCAATACTGTTGCAGTACTACAGTCTACTTTCCAAAAGACACGGAATGGGAGGACCAAGTTGCGAGGGAGTAGCACAGTAAGAATCCAGTTGTACAGCAGTGCCCATGGGACTCCAAGTGGATTCCTTGCCATGAGAGCAGCTGCTGTGAATAGACGGTCGTGAATGAGACGGAAGGGTGTCCGTGATCGTAAACTGAGAAAGACCTCATGGATTGTCCAACATTACGCCTGTCGGAGTAAGTTAAGGGATCAAGAAAGAAAGGCCCAGGCCTACGAGTCTGCTGACTGTAATACAAAGGTGCCATCGTGTGCACTTGGGGTTAATGAGAATCCCACCCAAGCTGAAATACTGAAGTTAAATGATGTGGAACCAAACACACAACTTGTTGTGGATGACCGGTCCCTAGTCTCAAATACTGAAGGTACACTGTTGGAGAAAGGCCCCCGAAGCCATCACCGCTGACGCGGAGTTAATGTCTTCACAAGAGAAGGTCAAACCGGCACAAGACAAAGAGGTAGCAAAGTACCAATCTGCAGGCCCAGATGGCCTAGTAATTGCCCACAAGGAAAAAGTCTTCAAATGAAAGGCAAGGAAAATAAGAGATGGATGTTAGAAGTATCTGGCAAAGAGGCTTGTGCATGGGAAAAGAGCATGGGCCACTTCACAGGACAATGTTATGCTGGGGAGGGGGATATGTGATACAATCACTGTCTGTAGGTGCTGGAACAGGGCAACTATGGGACTTTCCAGCATGCAGGGAGTTAATCTCCCTAGAGAAACCAGCAGCAGCTGCAAACTAATTGAGCAGGCTGATCTCCTGATTCCACATGGAGTTTTAAAAGTCAGGAAGTGACTACACACTGAAAGAGACTGCTGTTCCCAGAGAAGGGGGACAGAGAAGAGTAATAGGAGTGCTGAATGGTGGTTGTGGAGCCTGCTGGGACTGCAAGGATTGTTAATCCCAGGAAGAAGAAGGAAGGCCGAGAGACCATGCTGAATTAGGGATATCCTGTCCTTAACATTGGACTTACAGTGGAGAGATTCTCTGAGCTCTAGTGGAGCTGAGCTCTCCTAGGAAACAAGAATGTGAGACTATGCTGAAGCTTCATAACCTTGGAGTAACGGATAACAGAAACACTATATTGCTGTGTGCAGAGACTGTATATGTTTAGCTATAATAGTACCTGTTGAGGGGTGGTAACCAGTTTAGCTGTCCATCCAGTTAGTATGGACTGAAGCTGCATGTATAGTTAGTCCCCTAAGAGGAGTACGCGTTTATTTTATGATTTGTTTTGACTTAAAAATCTATATATGTGTGTGTAATATATATGTGTAATATATATATATATATATACAAACACACAGACTACCGCATGCGCGCCAAAATATTAAGATACCCAAAAGCTGGCATATGTTCTAACAAATAACTAAAACACAAATTACAGATGAAAATCATGAAACTTATAAACATTCCCATGTGAGTGGAACAGGGAGTCTCTACAGGAAGGATGCCAAATCAAAATCAATGTTTAGTCCTTTGGGGGAGAGGGTCTTTAAAGTATAGATCCAGAAAGTCTCTTGTTGCGAGACCCTCTGTAATCTATCTCCCCCCCTGACACCAACTTTTGGACAATCTATGCCGATACAGGTGAGTCCTTCAGGTGACATGTTGTGATGAATTTTAAAATGGTTTGAAACACTATGTGTCTCCAAACCCTTTCTAATGTTGTACACATGTTCCGCAAACCTTCTTTTCAGTGGTCTCCCTGTTCTACCCACATACTGTAACCCGCACCGGCATTCTATTAAATAGACACAAAAATTGGATTTACACGTGATAAATGTTTGAATGACAAAAATTTTTCCAGTGACATTAGATTTAAACCCTTTGCATTTATATCCAAAACTACAACCAATACATTTTTTACATGGATAGTAACCTTTAAGATCTCCCAACCACATGGTTTGACCAGTTCCTGAACCTTTCTTAGGGCAGCTAGGTGCTATTTGTGATTTCAAATTTCGGGCTTTTTTGTACACAATTTGAGGTCTACTTGGTAAAAAAATATTAAGGGTGGGATCTCTCTGTAAAATCCCCCAGTGTTTATTTAACACCTTGGAAATATCATGAGACATCCCATTATATTGAGTGATAAATGGGAGAAAAACCCTATCCACATCCACAGGCATCTTCTTTGTGGGTTGGATTAAAGTGGTCCTATCCATTTTACTTGCCTGTTCTATGGCATTTTTAACAAGTCCCATGTTATATTTCCTATCCTTAAACTTCATACCTAGATCTTTAATCGTGTTCTTCTAGAACAGATTATCTGCCCCATTGATAACAGCCTGCAGCAGAAAAAATCCCCCCTTTTCCACGTGTTTTTGGAACTGAGTCCATTGTCTATTCATTTACCATTCAACATCTGAAAGAAAGGACTCCACTCTCATCACTTATATCCTTTTAGTTTCATTGATATTGTATTGTTTCACAATTGTTTATTCACTAATATCTTTGTACACTTTGCGCCAGGTTAGTCTGATGCTCAATCTGATGGGTGAACCCTATTGTGTCTTTGGCCCTATTGAGGTCATTGATAAAGACAAGTGACTCATCCTCTGTGCCTGACCAGATGAGGAAAATATAGTATCGTCAATGAAGCAGACCCACATATGCCCACACCTCATGAATAATAGGTGCTTGTAAACTTTTTCTGTTTCGAATCTCATCATGAAGATGTTGGCGTATGTGGGCGCCACATTTGATCCCATGGCCGTACCTTTTTCCTGCACATAGAATGAGTCCTCAAAGAGGAAATAATTTTCCCTGAGGATAATGTTCAGTAAATCTATTACGAACATCCGTTCTTTGGGGGTAAAAGAACCATCCTCATCCATGAGCATTTTGACTGACTCTATCCCCTCATTGTGTGTTATACTGTAGATGTGTATAAGCTGTTCACATCAAGTGATTACGGCCTCATTATCCACTCTAAATTTGCTAATTTTTTCCAAAAAGTAGACGTATCTTGTATATTGGAGGTGGAGTTGGAGACTAAGGGATTGAGTAATTAATCACGAAAGATGGCCAGAGGTTGGAACACAGAGTCTGTACCCGCAACTATAGGATGTCCTTGTGGTTTCAGTAAGTTCTTGTGTATTTTGGTAATGTATAAAAAACCGGCGTTTTCCCCCCACCTCCCTCTCTCTCCAGACTTGTGACTTTATGTATAGCCCTCATTCCTTTGTAAGGCTGCCGCCTAGCCTTTAATAGGGTTGGCTTATGTTACACCTTAATTATTTCAAATACATCATTGTTAGGTCTTTATTGATGCCTTTGACTGTTATTTCATTTTGAGTGCTGGGAACCATCATATCTTTAATACATTGATGATGTTCTTATGATTTGGCAGGGGTCTGCCATTTATTTCGCCAGCTTCATCGATGTTCTCAGCAACAACACATACAACATTAAATTAACTCATACAAGTAGTTCCAGCTGTGAAGAATTTCTTGATTTGAGGATTGGCGTGGATTCAACTGGGTGTCTTGTAATGGATATTTTCAGGTAAAACACAGCAACCAACTCTGTGCTTCATGCTACCAGTTTCCACCCCAGTCAGCAGGTTTAGGGGATTCCAACCAGTGAAGTCCTAAGTTTTAATATCAATGAAACTAAAAGGATATAAGTCCTAAGGCGCAGCTACTCTTCTCAAGAAGTGTTTGATACTAGAGACAAAGAACTTCAGGATATATTTCTTATGAGAGGCTACAGCCAGACAAGTCAAAAGGGCCTAAGAAATAGCCTCAGTTGTCAGAGAGAAACCCTGTTAAAACCGAAACCTTAATACAGGGGTCAAAAGAAAATTAGAGTCAGCACTTACAATCAACAGTGGTCCGACCTGAAGGACATTCTAAAGAGACATTGGAACATCCTGATGATGGATACAGATCTCAAAAATTAATTGGGTGAACATGTCAGTATGACTAACCGCAGTCACCAAACCTGCGCAACAAGCTAGTGCACACAGGTGCGCCGACGAGTATTCTAAAACTTGCCTTAAACTTGCCTTGGAAAATCTGGGGCTATGACTAACAAGATCCAGGTACATGCTGGGTACATGCTACAAACATTTCAGTGCCATTTCTGCAGAGACGAATGGCCCATCGGATTAACATAGCAGGGGTTCCTGGCAGTCCCATTCAGTTTGAATGGGACTGCCAGGGATCCCCGCTGTTAATCGATGGGCCATTAGTCTGTCTGCAGAAATGTCACTGAAATGTTGCAGCATGTACCCAGCATGTACTCAACATGTACCTGGGTCTTGTTGGTGATTGCCCCAGATTTGTTTTAGAATACTCGTCGGCTCTACAGTAGTCATTATGTTCCTCAGGTCGGTACCACTTTTCTCTCATGCTTTTCTAAAAAGGGATTTTTTAAATGCGGTAGCTGTTCCACGTGTAAATTTATGCGACAAACGGACAGATTTCCAATTCACCAGGGACACGCTATTACAAGATTTATGTATTTTTGAATTGTAAAAGTAAGGGCATTGTGTATTATTTGTCTTGCCCTTGTGGCCTTGTCTACATCGGCATGACCACAAGGGAAGTGCGTTTCAGAATTTTGGAACTGTAATGCTGTACTGCCCGCAGACCAGACCAGTCCCTAGTACTGTGGTGGGAAAGGGTATAACACCCACCCACAGCAGTGAGGGCATGCCCGGAGTGTGGTAGAGTGCATTGCTGATTCTGGTTAGAGAGGGTTAGCCAGATACTTGCCGAGTCCGGGGCGCCAGAGGTCCGAGTAGTGAAGTCCAAAGCCGTTGGTCATGGGTAGGAGAAAACAGTGTAGTCGTAGTCCACAGCCAGTTCCAGGAGTTAGAGAGGTACACGTAGTCAAATGGAAGCCAAGATCAAGTCGAGAGAGGGTACACAGAGGGTAGGCTCAGGAACAAGAGCTGAAACACAGAAGAGAGCCAGGCACTGAAGCCACATGAAGCTATGCAGAGCGAGGAAGGAGAGGACGGACTGGGGTAATATACTGTGGTGGACCAATAGAGGGTAGAGGTGGGGTGAAGGTGCATCCAATCAGTCCCTCTGATAGGTTCAGGGACATAGAGGAGATGGGAGCAAATGCATTATTATCCATATGTGGATAATAGTAATTTTGCCCATTACAGTACTGTATGTGTTAGCGGGCGGGGGGATGTGTGTTGTTTATTGGGGGCAATTGTCCCCAATAAACATGCTAATATGCCTTAACCCCTTCATTGCCTTAGCGGCTATCCGCTAAGGTAATGAAGCTGCATTAATGTAAATTTTAATAATAGTGTGCAGGAGCAGGGGGTCCCCTGAGCTGAACCGCATTGATTTCAGCCTTGGGGACCCCTACTTCAGGAGATACAGGCCCCTTTATGGGGTGCCGGTATCCCCTGCAGAATTTAAATGTCTCGGTCACATGACGCGGGAGCTTTAAAGTGCAGGGGATACCGGCACCCCATTACGGGGCCTGTAACTCCTGAAGTAGGGTCCTCGGACCTGAAACCAATGCGGTTCAGGTCCTGAGACCCCCTGCTCATGTACACTATTATTAAAATTGATTTATTTAGTGTACAATCGCCTGTAACAGCCTTGCATGGAGATGGCAAATCTCCATGCAAATGTAACATGCAGCTTTTTTTCTATCAGGTAGCGTACGGGAACTTTATGGGGGCTATGCACTAAGCAGTGATAAGTCATTTTAAGAGCGCAAAGTGCTTTTAGAACGTGACGTTACGCCGAGCGCTATGCACTAAGCTGCGCAAACAGGCACTTTGCGCTCTAAAACGGGCTTTTTCTTAAAAAAAATTCAAAGTCCAACTTTGATCGTACGATCAGCAGTTTGTGCTGAATCCTGCCCTTCTGCGGGATTCACTAAGCAACGCAAACTGATCGTACATTAAAGTTTCGCTGAATAAAGCTCACCAGCTAAAGGCAGGTGATAAAAAAAAGCTGGACTTAGAAAAAATTCTTTGTTTACCTTTTTGCAGGCGCAAAACCAATACAACAGGCCAGCGGGTGTCCCCGGCTGACCCCGCAGGGGTCCCCGAGGGAGGCCGGGGGTCACGCGGGTGTCCCCGGCTGACCCCGTGGCCGTCCCAGGGTCCCCACGGGAGTCCCGGGGTACCCGCGGGCCTGCGGTACCAATGTTGTGCCAACAAAAATACTAAACAATATTTCTAACTAAATACACCCCCTTAACACATACAGTACAATAATGTGCAAAATAACTATTATCCAGATATGGATAATAGATTATTTGCCCATTATTAAACACTGCATTAGCATACCTAAATAAAGTCAATAAAAACAGCAGCCAGCTAATCCAATGAATATAAGCATTAACAACATCAACAATTAATAAATGAAACCATTAACCAATGAAACCAATTAATTCCTAAACCAACTCAAAATGAATAGTAACACTAACCAATCAAACCAATTAATTACAACAACATTAATAAATGTAAACATTAAAAGACAAATAAATACATTCAAACAATCTCTGAAAGAACCATAAAACGCATTAGCCAACATAACACAACATTAACTACAAACGAACACCAATCGCAAACATTTTATTACATAAAGCAGGAAAAATACAAACAATAACATCCACATAAGAAACTGACATTAAAAAAACCAACAGCAATACCAAGCCAGAAATGCCCCCCAAATATTGTAATAATAATGTATTAATCTGTACCCTAAAGTGGTACAGATTAATATATTATCAGTCAATGTGCCTCCCCAAAAAATCAACAATCACATCCAATGAAAAAACCTGTAAAAAAAGACATTTACAACATTCAATATATTACTTACCATTAGAAGCGGTGGTCCTCCGACTCCCGGGGTAACAGGAAGCTCACGTACCATGAAGGCCTCCAACAGCATCCAATGCCACCCGCCATGAAGATCCGGATCAGGTACCCCAATCTTCTTTTTTCTTTCTTTAATCACCTTCTTCTATCTTCATCTGTCACCATTTCTTGATCTTCTTTATCTTATTTCTTCATCTGTCAATCCAAAATACCCCATGTTAAATCCCAGCCAATGCTGTCTCGTCGGCTTTTTGGGCTCAAATGAGGCGTCACGGCCTTAAATATGGCTTGTGATGTCACATCTAGCCTCAAAATGGTTAACAGCCACCTGATTGGCTGTTCAAACCATGTTCCGACTTAAAATTTTTTTTTACATGACGTCACTTAAAGGGAATGATGCCAGCCAATCAGAATGACTGTGCTTCATTTGCCTTTAAGATGACGTCACGAAATCCAAGATGGCCGGCGTCACATGGTATTTCAGCCAATCAGAGTGTGGAATTGGTTCCCAAAATCTGATTGGCTGAAATACCATGTGACGCCGGCTTCGTGACGTCATCTTAAAGGCAAATGAAGCACAGCCATTCTGATTGGCTGGCATCATTCCCTTTAAATGACGTCATGTCAAAAAAAAAAAATTAAGTCGGAACATGGTTTGAACAGCCAATCAGGTGGCTGTTAACCATTTTGAGGCTAAATGTGATGTCACAAGCCCTATTTAAGGCCGTGACGCCTCATTTGACCCCAAGAAGCCGACGAGACAGCATCGGCTTGGATTTAACATGGGGTATTTTGGATTGACAGATGAAGAAAGAAGATAAAGAAGATCAAGGAATGGTGACAGATTAAGATAGAAGAAGGTGATTAAAGAAAGAAAAAAGAAGATTGGGGTACCTGATCCGGATCTTCATGGCGGATGGCATCGGATGCTGTTGGAGGCCTTTAAGGTACATCAGCTTCCTGTTTCCCCGGGAGTCGGAGGGCCACTGCTTCTAATGGTAAGTAATATATTGAATGTTTGTAAATGTCTTTTTTTACAGGTTTTTTCATTGGATGTGATTGTTGATTTTTTGGGGGGGAGGCACATTGACTGATAATATATTAATCTGTACCACTTTAGGGTACAGATTAATACATTATTATTACAATATTTGGGGGGCATTTCTGGCTTGGTATTGCTGTTGGTTTTTTTAATGTCAGTTTCTTATGTGGATGTTATTGTTTGTATTTTTCCTGCTTTATGTAATAAAATGTTTGCGATTGGTGTTCGTTTGTAGTTAATGTTGTGTTATGTTGGCTAATGCGTTTTATGGTTCTTTCAGAGATTGTTTGAATGTATTTATTTGTCTTTTAATGTTTACATTCATTTTGAGTTGGTTTAGGAATTAATTGGTTTCATTGGTTAATGGTTTCATTAATTAATTGTTGATGTTGTTACTGCTTGTATTCATTGGATTAGCTGGCTGCTGTTTTTATTGACTTTATTTAGGTATGCTAATGCAGTGTTTAATAATGGGCGAATAATCTATTATCCATATCTGGATAATAGTAATTTTGCACATTATTGTACTGTATGTGTAAGGCCTCGGTCCTGCTGCGCTCGTTGGCGCGGGCGGCCATGTCGCGACTTCCCCAAAAGCAGGGGAATCCTCGCGAGCCGGTCCAGATCCCCCCTGGCAGCACAGCTGACTACACGCTGTGGCGCGTCAGCCGCTATGGGACACAAGAAAATGGTGTTCCCTAGCGTTGACGCGTTACGTGGTGTGGCTGTGAGCCAATGGGGAGGGGAGGCTTCGGGAGGAGGAGAGGCTTCGGGGAGCGGGGAGGAGTGTGGAGTGAAAGCAGGTGAGTGCCTGTCTGTGTGTGTGTCTGAGTGCGTATGTGCCTGTGTGTGTGTGTGTGTGTGTGTGTGTGTGTGTGTGTGTGTGTGTGTGTGTGTGTGTGTGTGTGTGTGTGTGTGTGTGTGTGTGTGTGTGTGTGTGTGTGTGTGTGTGTGTGTGTGTGTGTGTGTGTGTGTGTGCGTGCGTGAGTGCCTGCCTCTGTCTGTGTGTGTGTGTGTGTATGAGTGCGTGAGTGCCTGCCTCTGTCTGTGTGTGTGTGTATGTGTGTGCCTGTGTGTGTGTGTATATGAGTGCCTGTGTGTGTGTGTTTTACTTACCCTCAACAGCTCCAGCCCGAGTCCGTGGAGGGAGGGGGGGAGAGTAGCGGGTCCCTCCGCTCAAGCCACGCCCTCCCTCCCTGTCAAACCTCCCACTCCCGCCCACCTCCCGCTCCGGCTCCCACTCCCTACAGACCGCATATCGCAGTCTGTGTAGTGTCAGCGCACCGCCTGTCTGCAGTGCGGGCGCGCTGACTCTGGGAGCGCGGCCTTAGCCTTAGGGAGGAGGGCGGGAGGGGGGTCGTGTATTGATGTTTGTTAATTCTTTTTTAAATATACATTTTAATTATAGTGTAGATTTGCAGGGGGTCTCCGGAGCTGACCCGCGTTGGTTTCAGGTCCGAGGACCCCCTGCTTCAGGAGATACATGCCCCATTATGGGGGTGCCGGTATCCCCTGCACTTTCAAGCGCCCGCGTCACGTGACCGGGACATTGAAATTCTGCAGGGGATACCAGCACCCCATAATGGGGCCTGTATCTCCTGAAGTAGGGGGTCCTCGGACCTGAAACCAATGCGGTTCAGCTCGGGAGACCCCCTGCTCATGTACACTATAATTAAAATGTATTTATTTATTGTACGATCGCCTGTAACAGCCTTGCATGGAGATGGCAAATCTCCATGCAAATGTTACAAGCGGCTTTTTTTTCAATCAGCTCACGTACGGGAACTTTAAGTGCGATAGCAGGGGGGAAATACATTGCACGCACGATAAGCCAGTTTTGGGCACGTCCGATAGAAAATGGGCTGAGGGCCTTAGTGAATCGCGCCGCCGGCTTCATTTTTTATCGGACGTGCTAATTTTTTTCAGCCCAGCGTGAAAGCTCGGAGCTTAGTGCATAGCCCCCAATGTTTTTTTAACCTATACCGTTTTTAGACTCCAAGGGGTTAAAATGCAAATTAGGGCAAAGTATATTAGCTCTGATAAGGGGTAAAAATATCTAAGCTTTATCTATCTTTAATTGTCATTCAAGTCAATGGCAGTTACATCAAACTCTGATTGCTTTCTTTGGAGCTTAGTGAATGTCAGCCTTGGGGAGTCGAGTCTAAGAACCAGAGCAGTTCCAGACAATTTCCATTTCTAAATTGCCTTTGTATATGATTCTAGCAAATAATAACAACACAGAATCTTTGTGAGACATTAGGAAATCTGTCTATAGACTTTTAAATATATTTTCTCTGTCACTCTTTTGAAAAAAATTCTCAACTATATCTCTTTTGCTGTCCATCATTGTCTGTGCTTATCTCTTTCTGTTTTTTTTTTATACAGTATATCTTTCTTTTCTGATTTATCTCAGATTCACAGTCATGTCCCCCTATATTATTTACTTTATCTGCAGCTCCTAAAGTACTTCCAAATCCTGTTTTTAAGAAATCACTCTACTTCATTCGTTTGGTTTAATTAAAATAATTATGAAACTGGGCTGGATATAATGAAGCCCCATAAATAAAAATCTTATTAAATACAATAGTTGTACTCGTTTCTTTTTACATGACATACATTAATATTAATTGTAATAAATAAAATAAAATATATATAGAGAGAGACATTTAAATGGTTAAATTAATCAATTGCATTTTAGGGTCTTTCTGCAGCCAGGGATGTGGCCTCTCCCCTTGCCTACGTTGTTCTGTGACGGCCATGGCTTTTTATAGGGGCTAGGGCAATTGCAGAACGTGTCAAAAGGTCACATTACAGCAACCAATCAGATAATGTAATGTGAATATCACTATTTAAGTAATAATCCCCTCAGAACAGGGCATTACTGGCCAATAATGCCCTGGCTGGAAGAGTTGTAGGCCCGAGGCGAAGCCGAGAGAATTTAAGCCGGTAATGCCCTGTTCTGAGGGGATTCTTACTATTATAGGCTAAATGTAGGCTTTTTTTCATAAATAATAGACACTTTTGCATAGTTATATAGATTTTTTTAAATAAAATGGTAAATACATTAAAGCACCTCTTAATACGCTTACACTGCAGCTATCTATATCCACACACTGCCGCCCCCTCTGTTATACACACACACACTGCAACCCCCTCTGTGTACATACACACACACGACAGCACCACGCACTGCAGCTCTACACACACACACACTGCAGCCACACACACACACACTGCAGCCCCCCCCCACACATACACACTGCAGCAACACACACACACACACACACACACACACACACACACACACACACACACACACACACACACACACACACACACACACACACACACACACACACACACAGGGACTGCAGCTACACACACACTGCAGCTACACACACACAAACACACACACACACACACACACACACAGCAGCTACATACACACAAACTGCAGCTACAAACACACACACATACAAACTGCAGCTACACTTACACACACACACTGAAGCTACACACACACACACAGACTGCAGCTACACACACTGCAGCTACACACACACACACACACACACACAAACACACACACACACACACACACACACACACACACACACACACACACACACTGCAGCTACATACACACACACTGCAGCTACATACACACACACTGCAGCTACATACACACACACACACATGCAAACTGCAGCTATACACATACACACACACACACACACACAAACTCTGCAGCTACATACATACAGTACACACTAAATAGACAGAAAATGCAGCTACAAACAAACTGCAGACAGCCACTTACTTTGCAGCTTCACAAACACACACTCCCTCCTCAACTCAAAATGAAGCTGTGTTCACGGAGGGAGGGGGAGGAGTCACTGCCTGCTGCTGCTTCCTGGCTAATCCCCTGCCCTGTCTGAGAGCTGTTCCTGTTTTCTGACCAATCCCTTGCCCTGTCTCAGAGCTGTTTTGACAAAAGGAAAAGTTGATTGTCAGTAAATAAACACATTGAAGCTGCCTAAAATTCTGGGCATTACTGAATGAATAATGCCCGGAATTTTAACCAATCAGAGAGAAGGGATTTCAGTAATGCCCGGAATTTTACAGCTTTAGCCTATAATTTTAATTACATCATTGGTTTTGCAAACCAGGGACCCTTTGATACAGTACATGTTCTGAAACTGCCACAGCCTCTATAAAAGGCCAGGGCCTTTGCAGAACACCTGACGTGAGGTGAGAGGTCACATCCAGTGGCTGAAGAAAGATGATATCAGGAAGAAAAGAAAGAAAGCTAATACTGTACTTACAGATCAACGTGGGCAACTTGGGCTGCTAAGGTGTTAATATGATGTAAAATCAACATAGGCAAGATGGACCTAACACCAGTAGGTAAAATCTTGCAGTAAATTAAAGCATTAGCCATGTACGGCTAACTATTGTGATGAATATGTGATGACTAGCATCAAAATGAGTAAAATTGCATTATCAACCAATTTGAGTGATTGGTTCTGATATTTTTAATATGTGCAGTAAAAAAATGTTATTTTAAACAGTAACAAGTTGATGACATGCCAGCAAAAAAAAGCACTTTTTGCTGTGTGATAATACGTCAGTCTTTAGTATATCGCAGTTTGATTACTCTATGCAAAAGGGGAGAGATTCATTACAGCAGACATGGTGGATATGTTTGCTCAGAATGGAGACAAAAGATCAGAAACATAGAACTTCATAAAATGTTTCAGATAACTCTCCCTGATGCCTCATGTGGCTAATAACAACTAGAGATGTTCAAATCATCTTCAAGCACATCTTAAAATTTTTAAATACAGTACCTACCTGCATTTTTGGCAAAAAATAGCACGAAAATATCAACTACATTAAAAGATATACAATACAGGCAATTTGGGAAATTTGTGACAGGAATACGCTAGATTTGTGTGCAACCATAACTAAATAAAATACATACACTGCACATAACAATAGTAAAAATCAACACAGATTGAGCACATAACCAACAAGGCGGTTGCCCAGGGCACAATCGAACGGAATTCAATGGGAGTTCTTTTGTGATAGTGCCCCCATTGTTTCAATTGCTTCACATTTCCACAGGTCAACAAACCTCGATGCACCGTTTTGTCACATGGATATTCTGTTTGCTATGGTTTCTGTTTTTACTGTATCACTTTTTTTACCCACCATAAACTTAATTGTGCCCTCTTCTGCGCTATAAATCTAAATAGGATGCAAATATGAAATGACAATAATCTCTACAAGTAAACACTTAATATGAGATAAATCACTGACCAGAAGGATTAATAAAGTTTGGAATGATAACATAATTATTGTTTAACACAAATAAGAAAATTACAATTTCAAATTCTTTCACTATAATACATATCTTCCACCTTGTTTAATTGGTACTTTAAAAGATAAGCTAGAAATATAATCTGAAAGATGATTATAGAACACCATATTGTGATTGCATTTCAAAATCCCCTTTTATGGAAAAAGTAATTACTGTTTCTGATTCCTCTGAATCTGTTGTGAATTCCAAGAACTCTATTATCTTATTGAACATCATGCATCTTCATATATTTTGTAATCCAATATCCACTCATCTGCCTGAATAATGGAAGGTTAAAAAACATGTTGATTAATGTTTTCTACATAAACACATATATACAAATGCATAGTACATGCTAAAATCTACCCCACTTTTTCTTCACAGCGGTCAAAGCATAGAGTTACTGTAATTTATACATATAGTTTTGCTTTAAAAGATTTGATTGTTTTTGTGCATATATACAGTATATACTATAACAAAATACATGTAATGTATAAAAGATAATATTGAAAACCAAACAATATGTTTGTAGAGTATATGAAAAGACAATGAAGGAGGACTTGGTAAACAAGTTTATGGTCTTAACTCTGCTAATTTTCCTTCCTACTATAATTAATGGGATGAGCATATTATAACACAAACTACATTGAGAAGAGTACTAGAGAAGGGGTAAGAAGAATTGTAGTTTTTGTTTAATAGCCATCATGTGGAATACAGCACCTTCTGCCTTAATGCAATGGATCAAATATCACCTCTATGCTGACAACACACAAATGTACTTTTCTACCCCTGACCTTACACCTGCAGTACAGACCAAAGTTTCTGAATGTCTATCGGCTATATCATCCTGGATGGCCCTCCGCTGACTTAAACTTAACATGGCAAAAACAGAGCTCCCAAACCTGGCCCTATTCCCTCCTTCTACATTACTGTTGGAAGTACCATCATTCACCCAGTAGCCCAAGCACGCTGCCTAGGGGTCACACTCGACTCCTCTCTCACATTCTCCTCTCACATTCAAAAGTTTCTAAAACCTGTCGCTTTTTCCTCTGCAATATTACAAAGATACACCCTTTCCTCTGTTGCTCAACTGCTAAAATTCTGACTCAGGTCCTCATTCTCTCCCGTCTTGACTACTGTAACCTCCTGCTGTCCGGCCTTCCTGCCTCCCACATTTCTCCCCTACAATCTATCCTTAACGCTGCTGCCAGAATCACTCTACTCTTTCCAAAATCTGTGTCACGCTGTTTTGCCCGCAGACCAGACTAACCCCTAATACTGAGGTGGAGAGTGAGTAACCACGTACAAGCAGTAGTGGGAGCGTGCCCGGAGTGTGGATTGGGTAGCGTGGCCAAGGACAGGGGTACCAGGGTTGATAGTGTTACTTGCCAGATCTGGGCATAGAGAAGATGCCGTAGTAGTGTCCGAAGCCAAGGGTCGAGGGTAACAGAGTTCCGGGTAGTAGAGGTCCAAGTGCCAAGTTCGAGGGGGTCCGAGAGGAAAGCGTGGTCGAGTGGAAGCCGGGATCGTAGAGCCAGAGTGGGTAGGAAGACAAGCCGGTTCGGTAACAAAGCTGAAACAGAGAGAGAGCTAGGAACAGTACACAGTATCCAACAGCACTAGGCATACGAATTATGCAGAGCGAGGTTGGAGAGGAATCACAGGGGTAATAAAGTGAGGAGGACCAATCGGAGGAAGGGGCAGAGCAGAGGTGCACCCAGGAGCCCTTTGTGATAGGGCAGGGGTTAATGGCCTGGTTTGCTGCAGGTGAACAGTAGAAGGGCGTGAGCCTGAGAGCTGGGATGTCTGGGGGGCGGAGCTACATGGCCGGTGCAGTGAATAAATTAAGTTGAGAGGCACGCGCCCTGTAAAGGAAGCGGGCGCGTGTCCAGCAGTACCGTCGGCGGCGTGCGAAAGAGCTGCGGGGGCGGAGGAACGGCCCACGATGCAGAGCAGGGGCGGAGGAGACCGCAGCCAGCGTAGGGAGGGAAGGGCAGCGCTGGGGGCCGCGTGTACCCTGATTCCTGACAGTATACCCCCTCAAGGATCGGCCTCAGGACGATCCATCCAAGGTTTGTTGGGAAACTTGTTGTGAAAGCGTCTGAGCAACACTGGAGCATGAATCTGATCCAAAAGAACACAGGATTGTTCTTCCGGACCATACCCCTTCTAATGAATCAGGAACTGTAAACGACCTCTGAAAAAATGGGAATCGAGGATGGCCTGGACCTTGAACTCAGGTTGTCCCTGTATGGAGATGGGTTTAGGCCTTGGGTCTTTGGACGGGAAGCGGGTGCTCTGGGTGTAGGGTTTGAGCAAAGAAACATGGAAAGCCGTGGATATCCTCATGGTTGGAGGAAGTCGTAAACGGTATGTGACTGGGTTTATGCGCTCGAGAATCTCGAAGGGTTCCAGGAATTTCGGTGCAAATTTCAGGGTGGGAGTTTTCAGGTGGATGTTTTTGGCAGAGAGCCACACCCTACTCCCTGGCTTGTATTCAGGTGCATCCTGACGATACCGATCGGCTTGAAGTTTGTACCTTTGGGAAGCGCCAGCAAGTGCAGATTGAATTCTCCTCCAGGAGTGTTGAAGGATGCTGGTACCCCTGAAGAACTACTGGAGATAGGGAGACGAGCGGGGTGGAAACCATAATTCGCAAAAAATGGGGATTCTTGGGTAGATTCATTCTTGTGTGAATTGATCGCGAACTCTGCCCAGGGCAGTAAATCAGTCCAATCGTCGAGGGTCTCAGATATAAAACATCTCAAGTACTGCTCCAGATATTGGTTCATCCTCTCTGTCTGCCTGTTGGTTTGCGGGTGGTAACCAGAGCAGAAGGAAAGGGCGATACCGAGCGACTTGGAGAAGGTCTGCCAAAACTTGGAGACAAATGGAGAACCCCTGTCGGACACAATGGACATGGGAATACCGTGGAGTCTAAAGACCTCTTTGGAGAAAATGAGGAAGAGCCTTGAGCGGGATGAAGTGCGCCTGTTTCGTGAACCGGTCCACAATGACGAGGATGGTGGTCATTCCCTTGGAGGGTGGGAGTTCAACTATGAAATCCATGGAAATGTGTGTCCATGGACGTTCGGGGATGGGTAACCGAAGCAGAAGGCCTTGAGGCTTGTGACAAGCGGTCTTATTTTGGGCACATATTGAGCAGTCACTGGTGAACTCCTGAACCTCTCTATCCATTTTGGGCCACCAGAAGGTTCTTCTGATGAGATCCAGGGTTTTCTTAAAACCAGGGTGCCCCGCAGTCCTTGAAGGATGGCCCCACTCCAGAATCTTCTGCCGGAATTGTGGCGGTGCGTACAAAGTACCCTCCGGAACTTCAAAGCCTCTGGGAATCTGAGATTGAGCTTTGATTATCTTGTCCAGGATATCAAATGAGGTTGCAGAAATGATAAATTTGGATGGTAGAATGGTTTCAGGGATCTCTTCTGACCTCTCCTCTGGGGAGAATTGCCGAGACAGGGCATCGGCCTTAACATTCTTGGTCCCGGGTATATAGGATAGAACGTAATTGAACCTCGAGAAGAATAGTGCCCACCGGGCCTGACGGGACCCCAATCGGCAGGCTCCTTCAATATATAACATGTTTTTATGATCCGTAAGGATGGAAATGGGTACACGAGTGCCCTCGATAAGGTGTCGCCATTCTAGAAGGGCTATCTTGATGGCCAATAGCTCTCTGTTACCGACATCATAGTTTTTCTCGGCCGGAGAAAATTTCTTTGAGAAAAACCCGCATGGGTGTAATTTGTCTTGAGGTCCCATTCTTTGGGAGAGTACTGCACCGGCTCCAGAGTCCGAAGCGTCCACCTCGAGTATGAAAGGGAGAGAAGTGTCCGGATGACGAAGGATAGGTGTAGAAATGAAGGTATGTTTGAGGGTCTCGAAAGCAGTAGAAGCTTCGGGCGACCAAATGGAGGGGTCGGCTCCTTTTTTGGTGAGATCAGTAATGGGAGCCACTATGGAGGAAAAATCCCGAATGAACTTCCTGTAATAAATGGAGAATCCGAGAAAGCGCTGAATACCTTTTAGCGTCCTGTGCTGAGGCCATTCCAGTATGGCCTTCAGTTTCTCCGGATCCATGCTGAAGCCCTTGTCGGAGATAATATAACCTAGGAAGGCTGTGGACCTCTGGTGGAAAAAACATTTCTCTAGTTTGGCATAGAGGTGATTGAGGCGAAGGCGGGCGAGAACGAGCCTAGTGTGTAGTACATGCTCTTGAAGGTTCTTGGAAAAGATAAGGATGTCGTCTAAATAGATGATCACGAAAACATTAAGTACGTCCCGGAAGACCTCGTTCATAAAGTCCTGAAAAACAGCTGGGGCATTGCAAAGGACAAAGGGCATAACCAGGTACTCATAGTGCCCGCTGCGGGTGTTAAATGCGGTCTTCCACTCGTCCCTCTCACGAATGCGGATGAGGTTGTAAACCCCCCTAAGATCGAGCTTAGAAAAAATGGTGGACCCTTGTAATCTAACTCAGAGATTAGAGGTAGCGGGTAGTGATTTTTGACTGTTATGCGGTTAAGACCTCTGTAATCAATACAAGATCTGAGCGTACCGTCTTTCTTTTTCACGAAGAAGAACCCGCGCCAGTAGGGGAGGTAGAGTGCCGTATAAAACCTTTCTGGAGGTTCTCCTGAATGTAGTCTGCCATGGCGGTGGTCTCAGGAACAGACAGAGGGTAATTCTTGGATTTGGGCAAGGTCGCCCCTGGAACCAGATCGATGGGGCAGTCGTACGGGCGATGTGGAAGTGAGGTCGGAGTAGGTCTTACTGAAGACGTCCCGGAAATCCGCGTATACCTCAGGGAGAGAAGAGGGAAGAGTGGGAGGTATCTCCAAGCCGGCAAGGAGGGTAGCAGAACTGCCTGGTTCCGAGGGGTCTGCCACTGGATGGGTAACTGATCCATCCAATCAATGCGCGGGTTGTGCCTCTGTAACCAGGGCAGGCCAAGGATAACTTGACCATGGGGGAGTGAAAAACATCGAACTAGAGGCGTTCGCAATGACCGTCCTTCGTGGACAAGGTAAGTAGAGGGGTCTCCAGTGAGATGAAGGCCAGCTGTAGAGGGCGTCCGTCGATGGCCTCTAAGCCTATGGGTGACTTCTTCTCGATCATGGGAATGTTGATCAAGCTAGCGAACTTCTGGTCTATGAAAATCCCTCCCGATCCCGAGTCGAGGAAGGCCAAGGCCATCTCAGCCTTAATTTCTCACTATACACCATCCCGGCTCTTGCGTTCAGCTCAAGTATGTCGTCTCTCTACCCCTTTTGTATCTAAAGCCCTCTCCCGCCTTAAACCCTTCTCACTGACTGCCCCACATCTCTGGAATGCCCTTCACCTCAATATCTGACTAGCCCCCTCTTTATCCACCTTTAAGACCCACCTTAAAACACACCTGCTTAAGGAAGCATACGAGTAGCTCCATGGCTGATAATTAACACCTCACACATTAACCTTGGCCCCTTGCAGACGCACATACCAGAATGCCCTCCTACTGTCTCTGTACGTTCTTCCTACTAACCAATTAGATTGTAAGCTCTTCGGAGCAGGGACTCCCTTTCCTAAATGTTACTTTTATGTCTGAGCACTTCTTTCCTTTGTGTTATTTATATCTTATTATTTATATGATTGTAAATATTACTGCTGTGAAGCGCTATGTACATTAATGGCGTTATATAAATAAAAACATTCATTCACTCATTCATTCATCATTTCTCTATTCCTTATTAATAACACTTATTAATAACACCATTTAATATTGATTATGTATAAATATACTATCCTATACAATGTATATATCTCTATAGCTTCACTCCCAAGAAAACCACAAACGCAACACAAATATCTACTGTACAGTATGCATATAAAAAAACAAACTATTCTACAGCAAACATACAGTACAAACTATTTTGAAACTGTCTTGCCTCCTGTTAAGTTAACAAGTCTTAATGAGTCTTTCACGGTGTTTGATGTCCCTCACTAATCTTCTCAATGTTGGCCTTTAGTTGATCACTGTTTTCATCTTGTTGCATGCCCTTTTCCTCATTACCAATTTCGGGTATTATAATGGAGGGTCCATATTGACTGTCTGTCTGTTTGGACCTTTATGTATTACCTTTATCCTTTATCTAACTTTCCCTTCTGGCCTGGGTGGCCTACATAAGACATTAGTTAAATTATGGTACTGCTCTTCACCATGTATTAAAACTTTGATTCCACAGACAAACTCAATCTCCGGAGCTTGTTCTGTCATAGTAATATTTTTGTTTCTTTTTCTGCTGTTCTTTCATCTCTTTTATTTTTTCACAGTCTTGAAATTTCAGTAAGTTGGTGATGATTGATACATTTGACTTAATCCTTCTCCTCAGTAACAGTTCAACTGGACAAATAACATAGTCTAATGGTGTGTTTGGAAAATTAATAAAACATTCCCACATTGAAGTACATTTAACTATAAATCCCCCCTGCATCCAAAATGTATCTTAATAAGTTTCTTTGCTATCTCGATTGAAGTTTCCACTAATCATTGTGATCAGTAATTTGGACAAGATGTTCTGTGACAAAAAATGTTAAGGTTAGAAGTGAAACATTTACAACATTTACTCACAACAGTTAGTTCTAAAAATCCATGGTACACTGTCACGAGAGACAAGGTCTTTTAAAAAATGTATCGCGCGATCTTTCAATAGGCAAAACACAGTAGTGAAATAAAATGGGGTTTATTTAGATAAAAACCTCAGAAACACAACAGAAATACAAAAGACAAAAATATTCACACTTGCTGGGGTCTGGGGTTGAAACTAGCCTTTCCTAGGTGAAGGGCACCTGCTTGCAAGGGCTTACCCTGACCGGGACCTCGTCCCAGACATTCTGGAACAAAATTCGGCAGAAAATCCTGACTGGGACCTTTCTATAATAGGGCCACACACACGCACGGCAGTGAGCGTGGAGCCGGGCGATCAGGGAGAAGACAGGGAAAAGTACATTTTCACGCCACTACCGCCACTGTAATGTATGTGTGTATGTGTGTATGTGTGTATGTGTGTATTGTGACAAACGCCCCTCTTTTGTAGTGCTGACGTCTGTCTGGGTTCTTCCCGACACAGTCTTCTAGGGTTAATTATACAACAAACAGGATCATGCAAAGTATTATGCTGCTTAACTCAGGCTTCTGCCTGCTTTATTTTCATCCAAGTAAGGTACTGCAGCTTTAACATGTGTAGGTTAGAGGTACTCAGATACTTTCATTCAGCAGTTCACACATTTCAGTGTTACAATATTTCCCACACTGTTATTTCAAGAAATAAAACCAAAATCATATAAGCAAATCCTATCCCTTTCAGGGATCTAACTACACATCAGAATCAGTCTCTCTAACAGCTGCTGGCCAACTAAACTGGTTCCCCAGCTTAAAACAATGCTCTCTCATTTAGGGACACAAGATACAGCACAGTCTTTTAGCAACAGCAGTAACCATTTGTTTTGTCTTATCTGTTCGTGGTGTCCAGGCAAATCCTCTGGTACTGTCATACGTGGAGAGGCCGTCAACCTCGATACTGGATGCAGGAGAGTAGCGACACCCCCAGCCCCCAGGCTCCAAGGAGAGAGAGTGAAATGCAAAACCTCTCTGCTCTAAATACCTGTGCATGTGATTAGAAGAGCAGGTGAGGGAGAACTAGAGCCATTGTAATCTGTGGTCTGGATTTTCCATCCAGCTGCCTGAGGTAATGGGAAGCTGTGGAACGGATCATTTGTAACTATTCCTGCACTTTCTGCTCTAAAATGGGGCAGAAAGCTGCCTAACATCTTTGGACTATGTCACATATCCCCCTCCCCAGCTCACACCTACTGGGGTGAGCGGCCATGGACCTCACTGGGGTGAGCGTCCTACCTGAAATACTTGAGCTAACTCCTCAGTACAACATTAAGTATTCACATGACACGAATATGAACTTCATTATATAATTTACCAACTGAAAGGGCCATCAACCCTGTATATTAATTTGTAGTTTAGCTACATTTTCAACACAGAGAACCAATATAACACTGTACCCTTGACAAAATGCTTATTCTAGAGGCCTAATATACCTTAACTACAATAGCTTATTTGCATAGTTAAGTGTCCGTGACATAGTCCACACGTGTAATAACAAAAAAAATATCGGTCAGTTCCCCAAACACATTTTTTTTTTTCTTTGACTTCCAGTCCATTACATTTCCTGACTTTATTTCATAGGCCGCTGCAAACTGCAAATGACTGGACTGTTTCTTTAGCTTCTGACGGAACTCTGGGCCCGGATAGTCTTTGTCTTTATATTGTGGCCCAGAGTGGCGAGATCCGGAAAAATTCAAGGCCAGCGTTGACCTTCGTCGCTTTTGATTTGCGACCTTTGAACCTTTATGGTACTTCTTACTGCCATGTATTTTCTCATGACCATCACTCACAGAGATTTGGGATTTTTCCTTTGGGGCAATTATATGGTATTTAGAAGATGAAGCACTGATTACCTGGAGCACCTTCACCTTGATGGGGCTCTCACTAACTCTGGCTGTACCCTGTGGCATTTTACCTTTGCAGCCGGCAGGCATGTAGTCTTGGGCCTCTCTTTCCTGAGGTCTACATTTATTCAGGCGGAAGTACCGCTGGATAACCAGTGACGCATTTCTCAGGGTTTGATAGCGAATCCTGTTCTGTGTCATCCTAGTCAGAGACTGGATTTTTATAGTTGCTCCTTTCATAATGAGGAACCTGTTTCGTACCATGCGGGCACGGTAGAATGATTGAAGAACACAGGCTGCTTTATTCCGGTGATTGAACACACGAATTTTCATCCCTCTGTAGGCAGCCTGTAGGATGATAGTTGCGGCGCGTTTACGCTGATAATTTTCTCTTTCCCTTCTTCCTTGGATAAGAGCTTTGCAGTGCTTCTGAATTATTCTAATGCTTTTCTCCTTTTTCAAAATGTTAAGTTCCTCCACGAGAGAATTCTGTTTTGTGCATACATCTCGCAATTCTGTTCTCAGAGCGTCCATTTTTTCCTGGTGCTGGCTCTGAGTGTGCATCAGTGCTTCCTGCACTTCTAATTTTTCCTGAGTCAACTGTTTCTTAATTTTTTCTGCTTGGTCAGTCAAATCTGAATTTTCCAATTTCAGACTCTCATTTTCTTGCTTTATAGTCTCTAACTCACTTAGGGCAATCTCATGGGTTTGCTTCAACATTCCCAGCTCTGTGTTCAGACCGTGGCCCTCCAGGCGCAAGTGTTGCACCTCTGTGCTGAGCGCATGAACCTCTTGTAGAGCCTTCCCGTATTTCTGTTTTAGGATAGCAATCAATTTGTCAGACTTAATCTGTTTTTCATCCATGGTGACAATTACAGTGTTGGCCTTTTTCAGACTAGTCGTCACCTCTTCCAGCTCACTCCTTAAGAGAGACTCTGTTTTCTTCAAAGCCTCGTGCTCTTGTAAAGCTGGAAGTATACACCTCTGTAACTCGGCGTTCGCTTCTCGCACCTTATTGTTAGATTCTTGCTCCTTCTTCCAACATTCTCGCTCCTTCACCAAATCCTGCCACAGGACTTCATAATTATGGCGGGCAGCTTGGAGTGCAGAAACCAAAGCCTCTTTATCCTGGTTCAAGGATTCAGCTTCCCTTTGCTCCTCCTTTTCCTTTGCCACTGTTCCCGTGACAATTCTGCCGATCACTCCGGTCTGCAGCACATCTTGGCGCCTTTCTGACGCATGTCCTGACAGCGCAGGTTCAAGTGGCTCGGTCACTTCCCCTGTGACTTGAGGGACAGTTTTCTTTTTCTTCTTTCTTTTTGCTTTATTAGCTCCAGAGATATCAGTGGTACTGGGCACACGCTTACTGGTATCAGCTTCCACATCTTGCTTGCACACATAGGGCGTTGCTTGCTTTTGCAGCTGTTTGTCTTTGAAAATTTTGGGGCACACATCTTCCATGTGACCTACTTTATGACAGGCCCAGCATACTAAATTCATCTGTGGGTACGGCTCTCCTCCAGGGGCCACATACGAGTCGTCATCATCATCATCATCATCATCATCATCGTATGGCCTGAAGGGACACTGTTTTTCATGATTATGTACATTACAAAACAAACATTTCACGTCGGCCATTTTAGAAACCCCCGCATTTATTTGCAAACCCACAGACTTTTTAGTGTCGACCCGCATTCTCCACCATATGTGACAAACGCCCCTCTTTTGTAGTGCTGACGTCTGTCTGGGTTCTTCCCGACACAGTCTTCTAGGGTTAATTATACAACAAACAGGATCATGCAAAGTATTATGCTGCTTAACTCAGGCTTCTGCCTGCTTTATTTTCATCCAAGTAAGGTACTGCAGCTTTAACATGTGTAGGTTAGAGGTACTCAGATACTTTCATTCAGCAGTTCACACATTTCAGTGTTACAATATTTCCCACACTGTTATTTCAAGAAATAAAACCAAAATCATATAAGCAAATCCTATCCCTTTCAGGGATCTAACTACACATCAGAATCAGTCTCTCTAACAGCTGCTGGCCAACTAAACTGGTTCCCCAGCTTAAAACAATGCTCTCTCATTTAGGGACACAAGATACAGCACAGTCTTTTAGCAACAGCAGTAACCATTTGTTTTGTCTTATCTGTTCGTGGTGTCCAGGCAAATCCTCTGGTACTGTCATACGTGGAGAGGCCGTCAACCTCGATACTGGATGCAGGAGAGTAGCGACACCCTCAGCCCCCAGGCTCCAAGGAGAGAGAGTGAAATGCAAAACCTCTCTGCTCTAAATACCTGTGCATGTGATTAGAAGAGCAGGTGAGGGAGAACTAGAGCCATTGTAATCTGTGGTCTGGATTTTCCATCCAGCTGCCTGAGGTAATGGGAAGCTGTGGAACGGATCATTTGTAACTATTCCTGCACTTTCTGCTCTAAAATGGGGCAGAAAGCTGCCTAACATCTTTGGACTATGTCACAGTATATATATTTATCAACATTGCACAATAAAAATTATTTTTATTCATACAAGTCGTTTTTTTTCATTTAAAAAATATTATTTACAGTAATAAATGATTTACTCACACAATCTATACACACACATATACACACACACACACACACACAGACAGTTACCCAGTGACACCCACACACACACATACAGTACCTTCCCAGCCTGTCGCTCCCAGCAGCACGGACCGTACACACAAAAAGTGTGCATCACGTGCATGCACGTTCGCATAGACACGCGTGCATGCACGTTCGCACCTACTATAGAACAAGCCTAATACCTCTCATTTGCTTGGGCTTTAACAGTTTCTGCTGCCCTCTGTATCTGAAGAGTTTTATCTAAGGTTAGATCTTCTTCACAAAGAAGTCTCTCTTTTCATAGTGTATTTTATTTACGTTATTAATTATCCAATCTCTAATCAGAGGCTCTGTCAATTAAAAGGCACAGGTCATACTGAGTTTCAATAATTCTGTGGCATTATGCTCTATGCATGCATGTAAAAAAATGTAATTCCTTTTTGGCATACACTATTTCTCACTTAACTTCATACTTCTACCTTCTTCACACTTAGGGTCCGATTCACAAAGCAGTGATAAGTGGTTTTAAGTGCGATAAATGCCTTTATAGCACGATACGGCCTATACGATTGGCCAAAAAATGACAAACCCACCGTTTTTTGAAAGTCTGCACTATTCACAAAGCAGTGATAACTGATTCATACTATAAAAGCTTGATTGGCAAATGAGAAAAGAAACCCCTCTTGAAAACACTCAATGTGTCAAATTTTAAATTAGTGTATATTAAAACAATTTATTGAATAATAATCTAAAAAATCAAATGATTGGTAGGATAGAATCTATGGCCAATCGGTGAACAAAGTACAAAAACAAACATATAATTAAAATGTATCCACACAGGGTTGTTATTAATCCCTAGTCTGTCCACAACAAAGTGACAAATACAGTATAAAGCTATACTTAGATAGTCTGATGCGATGTAAGGATCATTCTAAGTCCAGAGTCAAAATATATGGACTGGGAAAAATAGTAACTATAGAAACCTGTGTCAATTAGCAAGTAGCATGAATGCTCATATTAATGCATTGTAATAGTAGATCACATGCTCCTTAGGCAGTACCAGAATATATCATAGGTAATTTACACTAAAAATTTGTTTAGATGTGGTTAGTATAATTACAGCAATATGTTGTTTCTTAAATCTAACTGAACTATGGACACACAAAATGTGTATACAAGCCTAGATGCACGAATCAAGTTTGAATCCAGTTATAGCCTCCTAATACTGTATAAGTTAGCCTAAAGTATGGTAACAGCAGTGCATCAATGTAGCTATATATAATAGTATCTGGCCTCGGCATGAAAGTGGTAGTACTAAGGGTATGTAAGTAACCCTTTGCCTTTACGTACAGAAAGAAAACCCAAAAGGGGAAATTGTCTGACCACATGAACATAATTACCGGATGCAGCTAAAAACTAGGTGATTAACATTAAGACCCATCAGTCATGTAGTGGTTCATACATTTATAGCATGAACACCATTTAGAGTTACCTAGTTAAGAGGAGCGGAACGGCATCAGTCCTCTCTACAGATAGACAACCAGGTTCTCAATAGAGCCAGACCATTTAGAGAAACAGTGTAGCAGAAGTTGCTCAGCCGTGGGGCTGATATACAGTACAAAGTAAGAAACCAAATGCTACAACCTGATCACTTGTGTATTGTGTGTTCGTTCATCTCACCCCTGCACATACCAGGAGCAAAGTGACGTCAGTCAAGCTCCACCTCCCACCTGATGTAAGTTTCATTGGAGCGCTATGTTCATTTGTGGAATTGTTCACGAGCTTGCTGAGACCACGGGAATTGGAGGGTGAAGAAAAAAAAAACATTGAATGTATGTTATTTTTCTTTTACAGGTTTTTACATTATTTGTATTTTATTGTAATTTTTTTTGCCCATTGATTGCAAATGTATTGATGTATGCCCCTTTTGGGCTGTACTGTACATACATACAGTCCAAGCAATGTTTTTTTTTATAGCAAATGTTTGCCTGTATTTCTTTTAAATGTATTTTAGTTCTTTGCTTTTAAATATGTATGCTATTTATTTTGTGTTTTGATTTTGAATTCTGGTGTTTTTGTTGTGTTTACAATGGTTTTTTTCTGTATTTGTTTTAGTGTTTGCTTTTTAATAGTGGTTTATTTTTTGTCTTTTGATTTTGAATGACAGTGTTTATTTTGAGCTTTCTTTTATTTATTGATGGTTTTGTTTTGGTGTTTTAATAGTTAATTCTGGTGTTTACTGCTGCGGCCGAGTTTATTCGAGCATTTGCCCGTTCTCGGCCGCAGCAGTAGCCTGTCACGCGCCAGAGGGTGACGGGCGCGCGCCGAAGCAGCGGAAGAGCGCCCTCCGATCGGGGCGCTCTCCCTCCCGCTGCCGGGTCCGCCGGGTCCCCCGGAACCCCCTGCTGCCGTCCCCCACATCGCGGGACACCAGGGCTCCCTCGGGGAGCCCTGGACGCGCGTGCAGGGGGCGCACGCTCCCGATGACGCATGACCGCGCGTCGGTGACGCGCGGCACGCCGAGGGGCGGCCACTATCAAGCCGGGAAATCTCCCGGCTTGCGGATCTGGCCGCAGTGCAATAAACTGTGTCGCCAGTGTATTTGGTATTTGCTTAATTGATTGGTGGTAATGTTGTTGTGTTTACTTTTTTATTGCTGTTTATTTGGTGATTGTTTTGATTGCATTGGATATTGTTTGTGGTTGTTTATTTTGTAGATTGACCACTGACTGCCATAGATGTGTGGATGTTTTCTTTCTATATGTAGCCCTGTCCCCACCCTCTGGAAACATGTTGCTGCTTCTGATGTCTGTGGTGCGGTCATACATGTGAGGGTCCAGGAGAGCTAGTGTCCATGATGTTGTGGGGTAACGGGACAGGCTTTTGGTGATCCTCAGGTTCTTTTCATTCAGTAGAACCATATAGCAGGGCGCAAAAGAAGAAAAAACACACTATTAGTATAAACTTAAAAATGATTAATATTTATAATAGCATAAGATAAAAATAATACACTTACATAATAAAACAGGATCACAATAAATCCAACCATCTGTAGGTAGGCTTGGGGTAGGTGGTGTAATCAGGCATAAATTGACACAGTGGCAAGATGAAAAAAAGCCTCAATGTCCAGTATAATCAGATCTCCCGACTCAGGAAACAACACTTGCATCCAGCACTTGAAGAAACCCACAAGAAGGAACATCAACATCTGCCCTGAGAAACGCTGTAACGCTTACTCTCTGCTGCGTGTGACATCCCCTCAACATGTTTCACGTCATACAACGCTTCGTCAGGAGGTATGATTGACAGTGTAGACGTCTAGTTAAAGTAGAGGAAGTAGAGACAAATCAGCCAATTGGATTTGCTCATTCTCCCAATAACATTATAGGCTACCCAGCCAATTCAATCAGTGCCAAAACATTTAACACATGAACGACCTCAGACAATACACTCATGGAAATGAGACATAACACTACCAGGTTATGTTCCTAAAGAACATCTAAACATTTAATTAACAAAAACGAAGGGAAAAATAACCTGGACATTAAAATGACAAACAAAGGATAAGAAGTGATATCTAATCTATTAACACATGACTAATCACATATATCTAATCTATTAACACATGACTAATAGCCATCATAAAGATGGAACAGAAAACATTTCAACATAGTTGAAATGTGAATAATGAATAAGGGATGGGCTGACAAAAATGAAAGGTGAAACATATAGGGGCCTATGCAGAAAGGTCCGAAAATTTGCATTCACCAGGGTTTGAATTCGCCATGTTTTTGGCGTGTTAACCTCGCTGTATGCAGGAAGGGCCGAATCCCTGGCGAATGAATGCGCCACCACCATTTGATAAAATGGCTAATAACTGGTGGCGAGATGGTTGCCTGGCGAGAAGCTGCCAAGAAGCCGTCCCCTGGCGAGATGTGTCTGCAGCAGAGAGAGATCCGCTGCTCTCTCTGCGCAAACATCGGCACATTAAAAATTATTTTAAATACATTTTTATTCATAGTGTACATGTGCAGGGGGTCTCCGGAGCAGAACCGCATTGGTTTCAGGTCTGGGAACCCCCAGCTTCCCGAGATACAGACCCCTTTATGAGGTGCCAGTATCCCTCTGCATTTCAATGTCCCGATCACGTGACCGCGGAATATAAACAAAGCAGAGGGATACCGGCACCCCCTAAAGGGGCCTGTATCTTGGGAGGCAGGGAGTCCCCGGACCTAAAACCAAAGTGGTTCAGCTCCGGAGACCCTCTGCACATCTACACTATTAGTAAAACACACATATCAATAAACATTCGTTCCTTACCTTTGCGGCTATGTGCTACGGTAACGAAGCAACATGAATGTATTTTTAATAATAGTGTACTGTGAGCAGGGGGTCTCTGAGCCACAAATCAATGCGGTTCAGCTCAGGGGACCCCCTGCTCCTGCACAATATTATTAAAATACAGAAATGCTGCTTCATTACCATAGCGTATAGCCGCTAAGGCAATGAAGGGTTAAGGCAGAATAGCATGTTTATTGGGCCGTGAAAACCATGTGTTGTGGCCGAGAAAAATAAAAATGATGACGTCACTTAAAGGCAATGAAAGCACAGCCAATCAGAATGGCTTTGCTTCAATTGCCTTTAAGATGACATCATTAAAATAAACATGGCCGTCCTCACATGGTACGGTAGCCAATCAGAGCGTGGGAACTCCATCCCAACTCTGATTGGCTCTAGTATACCATGTGACAGAAGCTTGGGGGAGAACGGATGTGACGTCATTGAAAGCCTCGCACATGGTACTAGAGCCAATCAGAGTAGGGATAGACTTCCCATGCTCTGATTCGCTACCGTACCATGTGAGGCCGGCCATGTTTCTTTTCATGATGTCATCTTAAAGGCAATTGAAGCAAAGCCATTCTGATTGGCTGTGCTTTCATTGCCTTTAAGTGACGTCATCATTTTTATTTTTATCGGCCAAAACACATGGTTTTCACGGCCCAATCAGGGCCGTGGGAACCATGACGAAAATGTGACGTCATAGGCCTTTAAAAGCCTATGTCATCTCATTTTGAAGCAAGATGCCAAGGAGGAAGAACCTCCTCCCGAAGAAGAAGGCCAGGGCGTGGCCGAAGACGGGAAGAAGACCCCGGAAGAAGATAGAAGAAAGAAGAATACAGATGAAGATGGATTACAAATAGAAGACCCGTGGATTGATTTGGATTTTTAGTGTAATGTTTATTTTTTTATGGTTTATTATTTTATGGGTTCCTGTGCCTGGTGGATTAGTTCGTGAGTAAGCTGTTCAACGGGAGTCGGTGGGGTCAAGTAATGGTAAGTGAACTAAAGAAATGTATTTTATTGAACTTGATTTTTATTTTTAAGGCTTTTTACATGTGTATATTTTTTATTCTTTGCTTTATCATTTCTTGCCACTGTATGTATGTATGTCTAGAGATATATATACATACAGGGTAAGAAATGATGTTGTTTTAAAAGCTTGATCTGTTCTGTTTTAAATTAATTTGTCTATGCTGCTATGCTTAAATGTGTGTATAATGTATTTTAAAATTAGATAGATGTAATTGTTGCTATTGTATTGGGGAACTTTAGGTCAGGGTCAGGCTTGCTTTTCTATATTGTATTATTGTTGGTACTTATATTTTTTCACAGGATAATTTGTTCTGTTGAACGCTTGAATTAGTTAATTGTTTAACTGTTAGGGATGGAATGTAAATTGTTTAGGGATGTAATTAATGAATGCTAATTGATGTATGTTTACTGGATTGGTTACAATAGTATACTTGTTTGGAGGTATTATTTTTTTGTTTTGAATGTTATTGTTAACATTCACTTGCAGAATGTATATGGTGCATAGATTGTATGCTTCATATATACAAAGTAAATGCAATGTTTTGATTGTCATTTGAGGTTTTGGATTGGCATTTGAGGATTTTGATTGTAAGATCAGATAGGATTATTAAAGGGAATTGATTTTATTGTAGTGTGTCTAGATGGAGAAGTGTTATTTGTAGTACAGCATGTTTTTGATAACCCTTCTACATTTATTTGTTTATTGGTTCATCATGTGTGTGTATCTCTCTCTCTCTCTCTCTCTCTCTCTCTCTCTCTCTCTCTCTCTCTCTCTCTCTCTCTCTCTCTCTCTCTCTCTCTCTCTCTCTATATATATATATATATATATAGTTGCATGATGAAGCCACTGTACACATTCATGGGTGAAGGTTGGGTATCGGGCCAGTGTGGCTTAACCCCTTAATTACCTTTGCGGTTATTATACGATAAGGTGTTTAAGGGGTTAATTGATATCTGAATGTAATTGCAATGTATTGGCTTTGTATTGGCTATGTATTTTGTGGGCAACGAAAGACCAGGATGTTGCTGGCAACGGGGGATTCTTATTGATGAGGTCAGTAGTACTTTATTTATTTGAATATGCTAGTTAATGTGTTTAATAATGGGCAAATAATCTATTATCCGTATCTGTATAATAGTTATTTTGCACATTATTGTACTGTAGGTGTTGGGGGGGGGGGTATGTATTGAATGTATAGGCCAGGTTTATTTTTTTTACATTCAGGGTTTGTTCCGTGGTTCTGCGTGAGACCTCTGGAGACCACCTGCGGTCTCCTCGCGTATCTAACGGGTATGAGGCTGGTGGTTCCACGGGTGACACCTGCGGGGATGAAGCGGTGGCCTCATATCTGTGGGGGCACCGCGGACCCGTAGTCTGCAGGGATGAAGCGGTGGTCCCACATCCGTGGGGGCACCGCGGACCCGTAGTGAGCACTCGTGAGTTCCCCAGACCCCCGTGGGAACCACCCGAGGCCCCGCAGACACCTGTGGGTCTGACCCGGGGCTCCCAGACATCCGCGGGCCTACCGTGGGCCACAATTGGGACCCACCAACAGGCCTCCAGAACCTGTTTGAAATGAGCTGCTGGTACCCTGTAGGTCTGTCAGGTGCCCCGCCAGCCCGCCGGGGACTCGCGTGGGGCTGTGTTCTGAACCCTGTATGTAAAATGATAAATCATGTATTTATGGGGGGGCACAGGGGGTGGGTAATGTATTTAATAAATAGAATGATGTTTATTGTGGGGCAGTGTATTGTTTTTGTTGTGGGTACTGGGGGGTGTATTGGCCCCAACGGTATGTGGGTAGGCCTCCCTTGCGGGTAGTGGGTGAGGGTGGTTAGGCCTCACAGGGTGGGGGGGGGGTTAGTGTGGGAGGGTATGTAGGCATCCCGAGTGGTGGGTGAGGGTGGGTTAACCCCTTAATGACTGTAGCGGTTAATAACCGCTATGGTGATTAAGGGGTTAGGGGACATTACATTGGATGTGATCAGCGGGGCAAACAACCGAAGCAATAGAACCATATAGCAGGGCGCAAAAGAAGAAAAAACACACTTTTAGTATAAACTTAAAAATGATTAAACTGTTCATCAATAGGAGATTTTGATGAACAAACCAAAGTTTTGAGCGACAGGTTTTTGGGGAAAGGGTATACCCAGCTTTAATGGAAAAATCCATTTAAAGAAGTAGGGATTATCCGAGGAAATCTTTATTGGTTCCTAAGTCGCAACGCCCTATAAATAAAAACACTAAGGATGATGGGTGTACAAGTACACCACGTTTTGTGACTACCTTCTGTAATAAGGAGAGTAACATCAAGAGAATTATCCAGAAATACTGGAATATTTTAGAGATGGATCCTATCTTAAAGGGTATACTAGGTGATAAGCCAAAAGTGGCTTTCAAGAAGGCCACTAACTTAAAGAATGTATTGGCCCCTAGTGTACTGAAAAAATAGACCAAGTCACCATGCGGTCTCAGTGAATTAATTGAATTGGCTCCATTCCTTAAGTAATTTATGTTATTTGAGTTTCATTTTCATTATTATGTGTAAAAAGATTTTTACCTTATTTTTACCCTATGCTGAAGATGCTTATGTTGTCTATTGAACATTATTCATTTTTCACCTATGACTATAATGTTTTATGTTCCATCCTTATGATGGATATGTAATATGTGTGTATATATGGAATTAGTTATGTGTCATTTGATTAGATATTACCCCATATTTTTGTCTTTGTCATTATAATGGCTAGGTGTTTTTTCAGCAGTATTATATCCCTAGTATTTTAAGTTACTTTTTTTTTTATATATATACTTTATCCCATGTTTCATGTTGTATATTATTGTCAGTTATTCATTACTCCAGTGTATTTCTTATTTTGTATTTTGTGTTTTTTATCCAAGGTTGCAATTGGTTAATGTTTATGTTGTTAATTAATCAGTATTCAACATTCACCTTTTTCTATATTATATGTTTCACCTTTAATTTTTGTCAGCCCATCCCTTATTCATTATTCACTATTCAACTATGTTGAAAGGTTTTCTGTTCCATCTTTATGATGGCTATTAGTCGTGTGTTAATAGATTAGATATATGTGATTAGTTATGTGTTAATAGATTAGATATCACTTCTTATCCTTTGTTTGTCATTTTAATGTCCAGGTTATTTTTCCCTTCGTTTTTGTTAATTTAATGTTTAGATGTTCTTTAGGAACATAACCTGGTAGTGTTATGTCTCATTTCCATGAGTGTATTGTCTGAGGTCGTTCATGTGTTAAATGTTTTGGCACTGATTGAATTGGCTGGGTAGCCTATAATGTTATTGGGAGAATGAGCAAATCCAATTGGCTGATTTGTCTCTACTTCCTCTACTTTAACTAGACGTCTACACTGTCAATCATACCTCCTGACGAAGCGTTGTATGACGTGAAACATGTTGAGGGGATGTCACACGCAGCAGAGAGTAAGCGTTACAGCGTTTCTCAGGGCAGATGTTGATGTTCCTTCTTGTGGGTTTCTTCAAGTGCTGGATGCAAGTGTTGTTTCCTGAGTCGGGAGATCTGATTATACTGGACATTGAGGCTTTTTTTCATCTTGCCACTGTGTCAATTTATGCCTGATTACACCACCTACCCCAAGCCTACCTACAGATGGTTGGATTTATTGTGATCCTGTTTTATTATGTAAGTGTATTATTTTTATCTTATGCTATTATAAATATTAATCATTTTTAAGTTTATACTAATAGTGTGTTTTTTCTTCTTTTGCGCCCTGCTATATGGTTCTATTGCTTCGGTTGTTTGCCCCGATGATCATAGGAGAGTGAGGAGCTGCAGATAGAATTGTTTTCACACTTTAGGGACATTAAAAGATTTTTGGGGCTGCGCGCACTATTTTTATTTTATTTTCATTCAGTGACAGCGCCTCCAGTCACTGTAGGCTACAGCAGAGCTGCAGGAAGTCCCTACCATGACAGGTATTTTCTCCTATACTTCTGTCCAATGGACTGCGACTTAGCCTGAAGTATATAAAAGGGGTCTTTATTTAATGCAGCCACTGCAGATGGTATAACAGCATTGCATATAGTGGAGAATGGGTTTCAGGCCCTTGGATGGTGCTGGCCAGCAGATAATGTGATGAGGCCTTGTGCTAAGCACAGATATTGGCTCCTCTACCCATGAGGGGCTGAAGGGAACTCCAATACAAACACTCCTCTCCCCAGGAGGGGCAGAGGGAACTGACTCCTATCATTTAGAACATCCTCCCTCATACAAAAGGGAAGGGCACATGGTCTGCCCCATGATAGGCTGAAACACAGAACCAGTGTCACCACCTCTCCTGCCACTCAGGGAGGCTGTGTGAGGGGGGAAAACCCCACAGGATAGCCTGTCACTGTCTTTACCTAGGAGAACTTACGTGACAGGGGGGCAAAAAGAGAGCCGGACCAACCATGGCTATACTCTCCCCTACGTGAAAATTCCCATGTCTTTACTGGGATCCAATTTGGGCACCATCAAGTAACCTGAAACCTGCAAAACAGAACAGGTTACTGCAGATGTATAACATAACCATTACACAGTTATACAGACAATTACCCATATCATCCACTGGTTTACAGCGATGATGAATACTTAGCTACTTTTCCAATGGGAAGACAAACAAGATCCTCATTTATAATATTTTGGATCTGGCTTCCTGAACACTTTAGTTTGTCCAATCTGATAGACTCCATCTGACACCGTCAGTCAAACAGGTGCAAGGAGACTTCCTGGTAATGTCATGACATCATAACACAGCGCCGTCAAACCCAGGGGTACACTGGATATTTCTTCAGGCAGAACTCCATTCTCATCAGGGAAGCATTATAGCTCTGTGGAAACTGCTAGCCAATCAGGACGCTCCAGGGAGAGAAAAACACAGGCAGCTACTGGAATGGAAATGCGAACCGGCAGTAGAGGGAGAGGCGTGGCTACACTAATTGACATAAGCCACTGAGAGCGTAACTCAGCGCTCAATACCAAGGAACAGCACAACACTGTGAAAGAAAAACAGGCAATAAACAAGACACATATTGATGTGAGGCAACAAACTATCTTGTGGTCGATCAAGAGGACATAGAAACCTCACAATAAACTAATATGTTACCCACTAATGCAGAGCTTTCCAAACTTTTCATGTTGGTGACACACTTTTTAGACATGTATCATTTCGCGACACAGTAATTCAGTTTTACTAGCAAGCCGGAGGGTAGACTAACCCCTAATAAGAGATACAGACACATACATAAATTGTAATAACGAAATGTATTGGGACACAACATATCTCATGAAAACCTTTCATTTAGATTTTTAAAAATATATGATTTGTAAGATAATAATATACATTTCCAAGATTGTTGTAATTTATGAGTAACAATATGTAAATATGTGCAAGAATTAAAAAATTTTGAATAACACCAATAACTACTTACAATTTCAATGAGATGTATGAGGTTGATGGGATGAACACAGCTTTTGAATATTTGAGGGAATATTAGATAAAGACACTCGCATTTTGTCATCAATCATTTTTAAGCTTTCACGTTTCAGTGTCTTTAAGTTTGTAATCGTTGAAAACGATACTTCACAAATGGATGTACAGTAGTAAAAAACTGCAGAAGAATTTTTAACGCTTTTTGACTTATGTGTGGATGCATTTTTGAAACGTGAGCAGAGGAGAGGGTGGAGAGAGAGAGAGGAGATAGGAGAGGGTGGAGAGTAAGAGAAACAGAAAGGGTGACAGAGAGAGAGACAGAGAGGGTGACAGAGAGAGAGACAGAGAGGGTGACAGAGAGAGAGAGACAGAGAGGGTGACAGAGAGAGAGACAGAGAGGGTGACAGAGAGAGAGACAGAGGGGGTGAGAGAGACAGAGAGGGTGACAGAGTGAGAGAGTGACAGAGAGGGTGAGTCAGAGAGAGAGAGTGACAGAGAAAGAGAGAGAGCGAGAGCGAGAGCGAGAGAGAGAGAGAGGGTGACAGAGGGAGAGAGAGGATAAAAGAGAGAGAGAGAGAGAGAGGGGGTGGGTGAGAGCCACTTGGGTGCGTGGGTGGGTGACTATGACTGACTGTGGATTGGTGTCTGCATTCATTCACACACTCACACAATCTTACACTCACACACACACACACACACACTCACACTCACCCAGACACTCTTACACACTAACACACACTCTTACAGATACACACACACACACACACACACACACACACACACACACACACACACACACACACACACACACACACACACACACACACTCTCTCTCTCACACATACACACACACACACACACACACACACTTTTACACTCTCACAGACACACACACACACAAACGGGGATCGGACACACGGGGCCAATCGGAGCAGGGGGGCAAAATCGGAGCAGGGGGGCCAAATCAGCCATGGGGGCCAAATCGGACATGGGGGGGCTAAATCGAACATGGGGGGGGGCAAATCGGACCGGGGGGGGGGGCAAATAAGAGCAGGGGGTGCAAAATTGATGCAAGGGGGGGCCAAATCAGACATGGGGGGCCAATTCGGACAATCTCGGATAGAGATTGGCTGCGCTTACCAATCAGGTGGGGGGATTTTTATTTATTTTTTTATTTTATTTCCCCCTGTGGTGACCAGTTTTTTCGAGGGGATGGCGCACAGTCCAGCAAACCCCCTGTTGGTGGCCCTGACCGCCCGCGCCTCCCCTAAATAATCCTGCTCCCCCCTAGGGCCCAAGTTTGCGCACCGCTCAGAGGTTTTGCGCGACACACCTACACACTGCAGCCGACAGACTAACGTGTCATGGCACACAGTTTGGAAAGTTCTGCACTAAAGCATAACAGATTACAATATAAAATACAGATGAAAAGCCAGTGAACATCACTGTACTGACAACTTTGTAAGTACATACCCATCATGCACAAAAATGCTGAAAATGCAGGGCAACAACGCATATAGCAGAAGTACAGCTTAAATCCATTATAGCGTGGTCCTCGGGGGGCACCCAAGACCACCGCGTTATTAACGGGGTCACGGAAAAAATGGCCGCCGCAAAAAAACAAAACATTTCATTTAAAAAAAAAAAGCTGCCACATCAGTGCTATCGCGTCCGCCGGAGGGGGAAAGCTGAGAACTCTCCCAGCATTCCCAGACCCGGTGGGGCAGCGGCAACCGCACACAGCACTTACCTGGCATCTGGCAGCTCTTCTCCCGGTCTCTGCTTTCTGCTTCTGCTTCCATCTTCCAAGGGCAAGCTCCCTTAAAGAGACAGTGTGTCTGTGTGTGTGTGTGTGTGTGTGTATGTATTTGACTGTGTGAGACTGTGTGTGTGTGTGTCAGTGTTTGTGTGTGTGTGTGTGTGTGTGTGTGTCAGTGTGTGTGTTAGTGTGTGACAGTTTGTGTCAGTGTGTGACAGTGTGTGTCAGTGTGTGTGTGTGTCAGTGTGGAGATCTATTCCCTGGTTATGAGTGTCTCACCCCACCTCTATTCCTACCTAGGGCCTACTTCATAGGCAGATAATCAATTGTGTATTCAATTACACTATGATTAATATCACCACTATTCTTAACTTTTTTAAATTTTTTATTTTGTGACATTAAAATGAATGCAGGTTTTGATGTGAGGTCTTTTGCTCCCTTTGATTTATCAGACTTACTGTATTTTGGGTTTGTTTTTGTCTTTCCCCCCCTACTAGCTCATCAGGACGCTTCCAAGCCTCAGAACTCCTGCCTGCACATTGCCTGGTAGTGTTATGAGCATTTTTTAGGAATTTTGCCCAAACCCTCCACATCCCCCCCCCAAAAAAAATATTATTATTTTTTTAATTTAAAAACGGGAACCACGTTAATACCGCGTTATAGCGATTCGCATTATAGCGGTTCGCGCTATAACGGAGTTAAGCTGTATATAGATAAGCCAAACAAGCACATAAAAAAAGATGAATTGTATAGTGATAAAGAACTCTTTGGCACCTTGTCTATTTCTATTTTTACAAAAAAAATTCACACAATTTTTTTTCTTTATCTCTATACAATTCATACATATTTTTTCTGTGCTTGTTGGTATGATGGGTATGTACTTACAAAGTAGTCCCGAATTTTTTATTCCGGCAGACGCACGGTGATAAGCCACTTTTCGGCAATGATCGCCAGTTTTTCAAACAAGCTCAATTCTAGTAGCCCCTATCAGCTTCTTGCAGCTGATCGCCGCTCTAGAAATGATAGTTCCTCTCAAAATCGTCCCGCCACAAAAAGTTGGCAAAAAGGTGGGGAGAAGTGGCGGATGAGCGGCGAGACGGCACTTAGAAAAAATTAGGCATTTATCCTGCATCGGATTAATGCAGGGGGTCTCCAGAGCTGATACCGATTAATACCAGCACCGGAGATACCTGGCATGAATCTGGTGCAGGAAAAATGCATTTACAGCCATTTCATTACCTTAGCGGCTAACCGCAAAGGTAATGAAGGGGTTAACCACCAGTGTCAGGTGGGTTTTAATCCCTGATGATCTGCTGCAACAGCCTCCCTTGTCTTTAATAAATTAGTTGATACCGATTGATATCAATTAGTTGATACCGATTAATACCAGCAATTGATATCAATTAGTTGATACCGATTAATACCAGCACCGTAGATACCTGGCATGAATCTGGTGCAGGAAAAATGCATTTACAGCCATTTCATTACCTTAGCGGCTAACCGCAAAGGTAATGAAGGGGTTAACCACCAGTGTCAGGTGGGTTTTAATCCCTGATGATCTGCTGCAACAGCCTCCCTTGTCTTTAATAAATTAGTTGTGTATATCATCAGCTTCTGTGTTTCATGTTCTATGTTGCTTGTTGTTAGTCACTTTTGTTATATGTAAATTGTTTATACTTTATACACTAAGATGATTTTTTCTTTTTAAATCTTTTCATATGTCATGGATCTACTGAATGGAGCCTGATCTTACCACATCTTAGATTGTACTTTATTTTGGACTAAGTGGACATTATTTTTGTGGGCGCTGGTCTGTATTTGTGTTTTTGAATACACATAACAGCCCCAGTACCCACCTCCCAGGCCCCCAATAAACATTCCAATATCTAATACACCCCCCCCCCCTCCGCCCCCGAATACATACAGTACAATAATGGTCAACATTACTATTATCCACATATGGATAATAATGCATTTGCCAATTTAAAATACTACATTAAGCAGAATAAATAAATATTGCACTCGCCGCTGCCAGGCTTCAACGATGAAGGCCGTCCTCATCCTCATAACCGTCCATGCCCTCCGTCACTACAAACAATACAGAAGAATAAAAAAAGACGATCTAATGTCCCCTAACCCCTTAATCACCTTAGCGTTTACAAACCGCTAAAGTAATTAAGGGGTTAATCCACGCTCCCCCACTACCCACCCAGGAGGCCTAACCACCCATCCTTGGGGACTATACCCCCTTCACCCACCCCCACTACCAACAATAAAAAGAATACACATAACAACCCCACTACCCATCTCCTAGGTCCCCAATAAACATTACAATATTTAATAAACATTAATACATAACCCACCCACCCTGTGCCCCCACATTAAAACATGATTTATTTTTTTACATACAGGATTAATACTCCAGGCTGTTGTGGGTCCCCGGTGGGCCCGGCGGGTGTCTGCAGGCTCCACACTGCACCCCGGGGGGTGCTCACAGGTGCCTGGGGGCCTCTGGGTGGTCCCCGCTATGTTCCATGGTCCTCCATGTGGTACCCCGGGTCCTCGTGTTCCCCAATGGGGTCCCCGGGTGGTCCCGGCGGGTGTCTGGGGATCCCCAGGTCATCTCCACAGGTGTCTGGGGGCCTCAGGTAGTTCCCACGGAGGTCTGGGGGTCCTCGGGTGGTTCTCACGGGGATCTGGGGGTCATTTGGTGGTCCCTACTTGTCCGCTGGGCCCCAAACCTGTATGTAAAAAATAAAACATGGCCTACATTTAAATCAATACACCCCCCCACACCAAATACATACAGTAAAGTAATGGGCAAAATAACTATTAGGTAGAACAGCGTAGAGGCAAGAACCCAAATTAGAGCACTCACTACCCTAGATGCAGTATGAGGATTAATTACAATATATGCTTTTAATGTTCATCAAATTAAAATAATGGGGTTTAAAATCCAAGGACAGGACACACACATTTAATCCTATGTTGAGTGCATGTGGCACTCTGGAATATATATTGTATTGTATTGTATTGTATGTCTTTATTTATATAGCGCCATTAATGTACATAGCGCTTCACAGTACAAATACATGTGGTAATCAAATAAATAACAGATAATATAAATAACAGATCATGGGAATAAGTGATTTAGACATTAAAGTAACATTAAGGAAGAGGAGTCCCTGCCCCGAGGAGCTTACAGTCTAATTGGTAGGTAGGGAGAACGTACAGAGACAGTAAGAGGGAGTTCTGGTAAGTGCGTCTGTAGGGGGCCAAGCTTTATGTATCATGTGTTCAGAATATCTACAGTGCTATTCATATGCTTCTATAAGCAAGTGTGTCTTAAGGTGGGTCTTAAAGGTGGATAGAGAGGGTGCTAGTTGGGTACTGAGGGGAAGGGCATTCCAGAGGTGTGGGGCAGTCAGTGAAAAAGGTTTAAGGCGGGAGAGGGCTTTAGATACAAAGGGGGTAGAAAGATGACATCCTTGAGCAGAACGCAAGAGTCTGGATGGTGCATAGCGAGAAATTAGGGCTGAGATGTAAGGAGGGGCAGAAGAGTGTAAAGCTTTAAAAGTGAGTAGAAGAATGGAGGACAGGGTGTATCTTTGTTATATTACAGAGGAAAAAGCGACAAGTTTTAGAAATGTTTTGAATGTGAGGGGCGAATGTGAGAGAGGAGTCGAGTGTGACACCTAGGCAGCGTGCTTGGGCTACTGGGTGAATGATTGTAGTTCCAACAGTAATGTGGAAGGAAGTAGTAGGGCCAAGTTTGGGAGGAAGTCTGAGGAGCTCTGTTTTAGCCATGTTAAGTTTAAGGCGGCGGAGGGCCATCCAGGATGAGATATAGCAAAGAGACATTCAGAAACTTTGGTTTGTACAGCAGGTGTAAGGTCGGGTGTTGAAAAGTATATGTGTGTGTCGTCAGCATAGAGGTGATATTTAAACCCAAAAGATGTTATTAGGTCACCTAGTGAGAGTGTGTACAGAGAAAAGAGAAGAGGTCCCAGGAAAGAGCCCTGGGGTACCCCCACAAAGAGATCAATAGAGGAGGATGTGGTGTTAGCAGAAGAGACACTGAAAGTACGATGGGAGAGGTAGGATGAGATCCAGGATAGAGTTTTGTTCCGAATATCAAGAGTATTGAGAATGTGAAGGAGAAGAGGGTGGCCCACGGTGTCAAATGCTGCACAGAGGTCGAGTAATATGAGCAGAGTGTAATGACCTCTGTCTTTGGCAGCATGGAGGTCGTCAGTTATTTTAGTGAGGACTGTTTCCGTGGAGTGAGCAGTGCGGAAGCCAGATTGTAGAGGGTCTAGAAGAGAATAGGTGTTGAGAAAATGGAGCAAGCGAGAGAATACAAGATGTTCAAGGAGTTTAGAAGCAAAAGGCAGGAGGGAGACAGGTCGATAGTTAGAAAGACAGGTAGGGTCAAGCTTGCTGTTTTTGAGTAATGGTATGACTGTTGCATGTTTGAAGGAGGATGGAAAGGTTCCAGAGCAGAGGGAGGAGTTAAAAATGTGTGTGAGCGTAGGGATTATAGTAGGAGCAAGAGGTTTTAGGAGATGGGAGGGAATGGGGTCAAGAGGGCAAGTGGTAGAGGGAGAAGAGGCGATCAACAGCGACACATCCTCCTCTGAGACAGTGGAAAAAAAGTCAAGGAAGGCAGGAGGAGAGTTAGGAAGAGGTGTAGGATGGGAGGAAGAAACAGAAGGGATGTTCTGATGTATGGATTCCACCTTTTCCTTAAAATAGTCAGCAAAGTCCTGAGTGGAGATGGAGGAAGGAGAGGCAGCTGAGGGTGGTTTGAGTAGAGTATCAAAGACAGAGAACAGTCGGCGTGGGTTAGACTTGTGCATGTTGATTAGTGCAGAAAAGTAGGCTTGTTTAGCTTGCGAGAGGGCAGAGTTGAAACAGGATAGCATAAATTTGTAGTGAAGGAAGTCTGCGAGAGTATGAGACTTCCTCCAGAGGCATTCAGAGTAACGAGTGGAGGAACGCAGCTTGCGCGTGTGGGAATTTAGCCATGGTCGAGGGTTAGAAGGGTGAGGGCGGCAGAGAGAAAGCGGGGCATGTAGATCAAGAGACGAGGACAAGACAGAGTTGTAGTTCCAGACCAGGTTGTCAGGGTCTGTAGCAAAGCTGAGAGAGGAGAGGGAGGAGTGTAAAGTGGACTCAAAGTCAGGTAAGTGAATAGAGCGCAGGTTTCTGCAGAACCGGGGGGTAGATGGAGGTGGAGAAGGGGAGAAGTGAGATAGAGAGAATGAGATGAGATGATGGTCAGAAAGAGGAAAAGGGGAAATGGAGAAATCGGAGAGAGAGAAGTTTTTAGTGAAAACCAGGTCTAAGTAGTGGCCAACCTTGTGGGTGCTGGCTGCAGTCCACTGTTGAAGGCCAAAAGAAGAGGTAAGAGAAAGAAAGCGGGAAGTCCAAGAGAGAGAGGGGTCATCAATGTGGCATTTGAAGTCCCCAATGAGAAGAACAGGGGAGTCTGAGGAGAGAAAGAAAGAGAGCCAGGACTCAAAGTGAGAGAGAAAGGCAGAAGGGGGATGAGTAGAGGTACACTGGCGACACGTTTAAATCTTAGTTGGCAAGTTCCGCAAGCCGGGAGATTTCCCGGCTTGCTAGCCAAATCCCCTCGGCGTGCCGCTCGTCACCGATGCGCGGTCACGCTTCATCGGGTGCCTTCCTGAGGGAGCCCTGGTGTCCCGCGATGTGGGGGACGGCGGTAGGGGGTTCCGGGGGACCCGGCGAACCCGGAGACGGGAGGGGGAAGCCCCGATCGGAGGACCGCTCCTCTGAGGCTTCGGCGCACACACGGGACACCCCGGCGCGCGCCCGGTTACTGTCGCGGCCGAGACCGGGTAAAGGTAAGAATAAACTCGGCCGCAACAGTAGGTGGGCAATAGATGACTGCCACATGGACAGGGAGAGGAGAGAAGATCTGGATAGTGTGAGCCCCAAAAGAGGGAAAAGCAAGAGATGGAGGAATAGGAAGGGTTCGGTAACGACAGAGAGAGGAGAGCAGGAGCCCCACGCCTCCACCCCTGCCATCAGTGCACGGAGTGTGGGAGAAGGAAAGGCCACCATAGGAGAGGGCAGCTTCCAGAGCAGTGTCAGACTGAATGAGCCAGGTCTCAGCAAATAGGAGCAGAGAGTGAGAGAGAAAAAAGTAATGTACAGAGAGGAACTTGTTAGAAAAGGAGCGAGCATTCCAAAGGGCACAGGAGAAAGGGAGAGAGGAGGGAGGGTGGCAGGGGATGGGTATGAGGTTGGAGGGGTTGACACCAGAAGGAGTAGAGGTTGCAATTTGCAGGTGTGGACGAGCGCATGTAGAAATAAGGCAGGGACCAGGATTGGGAGAGATATCCCCAGAAGCAAGGAGGAGAAGCATGGTAAGCATTGATAAGAACAAATGAGAGCGATTAGATCAATGTTCTTAGGGGAGCTGGTATGCAGTATTCCCTGTAAAGGTGTTCTTTGGTAAAAAAGGGATGAGGAGGTAGTGTAGGAACCTGCATATATAGAACGGGTGTAGCCGTGATGATAAAGGCTAGTAAACACTCGTTAATGGCAATAGATAGAGAAGCTTACAGATACCATAAGATGGTGTGGCTTATTGTGTATGCCTGTGCCCATATTCATGAATGGGCTCGACCGTCAGGTACTGTGCTAAACATTAGCTAGTGAGGCAAAGGATCTATAAACGGAACGAATCCCTAGATAAATAAGCAATCACTAGTGTGCTTCTGCTCAGGTGCTACGGTGTGGCAATAAGTATTCCTATGTCCATATAATAAATGAACTCAACCGTGCATGATAGAGCAGATAACAAACAGCCACGATCCTCACCTCCTGTCTACCGATTGAACTCTGTGACTCTAGCTCAGTATGTAAGTCTGGCAGCTGCTCGCTCTGCGAGATAGAAGGCTGCCATGTCAGTGCTGACCCTGCGCGTGCATGTGAGAAGTGCCATCTATAGAGCATCCTAAGATATAATAATTGTCATGAGTGGCTACAGGACATACAGTGGCGACCGCCTTTATCCTAATGCGGCCGGATCCGCGGCGCTCAGATAATCGCGTGCAGATTCGTTTTTTTTTTTTGTCCGGAGTTAATTTCATTATTTTAGCGCTCGTGATATTAGCATTTTATTATCGCTGTCTGCAATACTGCAATACCGTCTAAAACCTCAGGGGGCATTCGCGAGCTGTTGTCTTGGAAGTCTAATATTTTAGCAGTTCAACCTATGTCAGTACACAGTCTGCATGTGAGTGCGCAGTAATTATAAATTTGCATATTTACTGTATACATGCATTTGCAGTGCTGTACTGTATGTCTCATTTGAAAATTGTTGAAATGCATAGGCGTGTGCAGTACTGTAACAGTGTCACACTTCGGCATATACAGCACTCTCCCCTCGCTCGCCCCCGCACACACAAAGGATAATTTACTGCAATGCAGGGTATTTCAACTTCTTATCTTCTCTACAGTGCAGTACATCTCTCCCACACCATTCCTTTGAATGTGTGTCTTTCTGGTTTCAATCACATTCTTGCTTGACAGCAGATGATGACTGCGCATGCGCCTGTAACTTCACCCACAACTGCTTGCTTGAGTGAGTGACCAAAAAAATATATATTTTTTTTCTCCTCATTTTCTATTTTTATTTTCTCCACAAGCCTGCAAAAACCATCTTGATATTACGATATTCGATCTGTGCTGTACTGTAGCTTTTGACTGCGACCCTGTGCGTTTGACTGCACATGGTTGATTTGTGTGCTTTTTATGTACTGTATTTGGGGGTGTAGGGATCAAATTATTATGATAACCTGCCTTTTGAAATTATGTCATTTCTTTGAACTGCAGTACAACTAATCCTTCCTGCAGCTATACCCTGTGCCCCCCTCCCCCACGCCACACACAAGGCTCGCTGAAGGATTTGAAACTCTTATCGACAGACACCTCTACAGAGTCATTCATTTTCTGAAGCTTTTCATTGTGTTTTTAATCCGTCCCTAGCCGAGCGTCACCTCACTGCTCCTGCGTGTAATCCTCTTTGAGATGGGAGCTATCTGATAACTGCGCATGACTCACCCAAACCCCCCCCCCCAAACCTTTGAGGCTTTGTTTACAGTAACGCTTTGGAAAATCCCTTCTCGAATTTGATATGTAAATCTGATTTGCACAGCATTGTGAGGATTGAGAGTGAAAAAAACCATTAACTGATTCATGTTGTTTTGTCATTCTTTATTTTTCTTTGGTGTACTGTAGGTGTGTTGGGGAGGCTTGTTGTCAATGATTATGATTATCAAGAATGTAAATAAATATTTATTTTATCAGGAACAAAAAAAATCAATATAAAACGCATGCCATTGTGTTTTTACTGTAATCCGTCCCTAGCCGAGCATCACTTCTCAATGCGCCTGCGTGTATTCCTCTTTGGGATGGGAGCTATCAGATGATTACTGCGCATGCACCTGTACTGTAACTTCACCACTGCTTGCTTGAGTGAGTGACCAAAAAAAAATATATTTTTTTTCTCCTCATTTTTTATTTTTATTTTCTCCACAAGCCTGCAAAAACCATCTTGATATTACGATATTCAATCTGTGCTGTACTGTAGATTTTGACTGTGACCCTCTGCGTTTGACTGCACATGGTTGATTTGTGTGCTTTTTATGTACTGTATTTGGGGTTGTAGGGATCAAATTATTATGATGACCTGCCTTTTGAAATTATGTAATTTCTTTGAACTGCAGTACAACTCTTATCAACAGACACCTCTACATTCATTTTCTAAAGCTTTTCATTGTGTTTTTAATCCGTCCCTAGCCGAGTGTCATCTCACTGCGCCTGCGTGTAATCCACTTTGAGATGGGAGCTAGCTGATTACTGCACATGACTCACCCAACTCCCCCCCCCGTCCCCTCAACCCTTTGAGGCTTTGTTTACGGTAACGCTTTGGAAAATCCCTTCTCGAATTTGATATGTAAATCTGATTTGCACAGCATTGTGAGAATTGAGAGTGAAAAAACCATTAACTGATTCATGTTGTTTTGTCATTCTTTATTTTTCTTTGGTGTACTGTAGGTGTGGGGGGGGGGGGGAGCTTGTTGTCAATGATTATGATTATCATGAATGTAAATAAATATTTATTTTATTTTATCAGGAACAAAAAAAACAAATATAAAAATAATCATGAATAATACAAAATGCAGTCTTTATTAAGTTCTTCTGTCAGATGGAAATTGAGGGCCGGTGGATAATCATGAATAATGCACATTGATAATCATATTAATTAATAATATATAATATATAATAATATGTATATACTGTATAGTAATATAATTATTTCCGTCTTTATCTTCTTCCTCATTCTGTGTACAGTACAGTAGTTCATTGAGAGAGGAGAGGTTTTGTGTACATCATGACTGCATTTTAGATACTGTACACTTAACTATACAAACAGTTCATAGACTTTACACGATACTCCCCTCTCTCCCAGGCCATCCTTTTTTTCTGAAAAGACAAGAAAACAAAAAATTAGTGCAGTTATGTGCATATTGTATTATGGCATTGTGTGCTGTGTAGTATTGTCAAACTACTCTATAATTGAACTACTGTATACTGTGACTACTGTTAAATACTTTGTAACCAGGTGGCTGGTGCTGCTCTCTCTGGAAAGGAAAAAATTGAGCAGTTACTGTAGGTGCATACTGTATTATTGTAAGGAATCCGCTCCTCGGTTTAATGTTTGCCTTAACTTGCAGACATGTGCAGTCCTGGAACACTTTCCCGGATATTTACTGCAGCCTGGATTCACTCACCAAAGCAATACTGCCACACGCCCCTTCTGCCATTGGTTCTCTGACCTTTAAGTGTTGCCTTCCCACAATGCCCCCTGCCGAGCATAGTCCTTCCTGGATGTCTCTGTGTTCTGCCATAAGCCTTGTCTTGTCTGTCTCCTTGGTTCCTGAGACCGGCTGCTAGTGTCATGCAGCGGTCTGTTCCTGTGCTGAAGCGGAGTACTCTCCTTGTTGTCTTCAGCTCCCTGGTTCCTGTGACCGGCTGCTAGTCTCATGCAGCGGTCAGTTCCTGTTTCCTGTGCTGAAGCCGAGTACTCTCCTTGTTACTTCAGCTCCTTGTTTCCTGTGACCGGCTGCTATATTCATGCAGCGGTTTGTTCCTTGTTTCCTGCACTGAAGCGGAGGTTTCCCTGAGTATCTTCAGCTTCCTGGTTCCTGAGGCCTACTCTTTCCCTAATCTAGAGAGGCCGTGTCCTGGTTCCTGCGCTGAATCGGAGGATTCCCCAGCCCGCTCAGGACTCTTGCGCTGAAGCACTGGTTTACCAGTGCAGCTAGGCGGTGTGCTACTCTGGTCTGTCTACCACCTCCTGAGACCAGTACCATGGGCCATGGTCGCCGCACGCGCAGAGGCCACTCCCGCACTCCTAAGCTGAAGCGGGGCTCTCCTGACTACCTGTTGCCGAACTCCTGCTTGAACAACGTTTACCCTGATGTCTCCAGTCCTGACCCTGGCGTGTCCACCGACGATGCTGTCTTCTCCTATCCTGATCCTGCTACTTACGACTACGAACTGCGCAATCCGGATCAGCCTGCGCGGTCTCAGGTCGGTGCTTTTACAACCCCACCTCAGCCACGCGGTCCGACCCAGGTTTGTGGCGAGCACAGTCGTGACAATTATGGCATTGTGTACTGTATAGCTACTCCATATTGGACTACAGTATGCAGTTAGTACTGTCAAACTAGTCTATACTGAAACTACTGTATACTCTGACTACTGTTAAATACTTTGTAACCAGATGGCTGGTGCTGCTCTCTCTGGAAAGAAAAAAATTGAGCAGTTACTGTAGGTGCATACTGTATTATGGCATTGTGTACTATTTAGCTACTCCATATTGGACTACAGTATGCAGTTAGTACTGTCAAACTAGTCTATACTGGAACTACAGTATACTCTGACTACTAGGAAAGACAAAATATGTGCCATACTTACATGTATCATACTGTACTTACAATACTACAGTACAGTACTATACCATACTACCTTCCTGATGCTTGCCCATTACACGCGATCACAATGGGCAACACAGTTGCAATATGGTCAATATATTTATTGCATCGTTCCACGGTGAGTACATTGTTACAAAAACTCAGTATGCCTTGCGCCAACTCATCCTTTTTGGAGGTTTTCCTGACTTTTCGGATATGGTCCTTCAACTGATGCCAGATCATTTAGATCGGATTGAAGTCTGGCGATCTGTCATTGGAGGGGGAAAAAAGGACAATTAGTTTAAGAGATACAGTACACAGTAAAAAAATGAGACACGGTTACCGCATTTACTCCACTGGCATCTTCACCCAGTTGATACCGCGCTCAAGGATATGTGCTGTTGATGCGGTGTGCTTCGGATCGTTGTCCTGGTAGAAACGGTGACCATCCGGGAACTCACGTGTGATGTATTCCACAATCTCAGGCACAATTTTGCCTTGGAAGACAGCTTTATTCATGATTCCTATAACAAGAAAAGTGCTCAAAAAAGTGCACACTAGTACAGTACAGTGCATAAGGCAAAATTATATTTTATATATTTTACCTTCAAAGATGACAATGCATCCTGGTCCACGCCTAGAGATGGCACCCCACACATGCATCTTCACTGGGTGTTTTGGACGCGGCTTCATAGATATGCAACCTTTTTTGTGGAATGCAAAGGTGGCAAATCTCTCCAGTGAAACAGTAGAAGATGCAATCCTGGAAAGTTTCTCCACTGTCGATCCATGCCTGGGCCTGGACCACTCTCTTGATTTTGTTAACGTCCCTTATCATGGGGTATGCTCTGTAATGACAAGGAATAAATAATTTTAGAGGTACAGTACAGTTTCTTAAACAACACATTTACCTCCTGTACTGTCCAGTACTAACCTCACACGTTCATATTTCCATCCAATTCTGCGTCTCATCTTCTATATGCTGGTCTCGGATACAGTGAGATTGTGAATTTCCTGCAGAGTGTATTTGACCCTTAATGCACTCTTCTCATCATTCTCCTCACTTATTTTGTCGACCAGAAGAGTTGTCTCCCTACAATGTACAGAAAAACAACAATCCGGTAAGTTACAGTGCAGTAGGCCACAAGCACAGCACATCATTTGCAGTAAAAATAGTATACAATGAGATAGATCTGCACAATATATAGTTCTATTAATATGCAGCAATATAAACAATATTATTATACTGTTGTTATAAAAATATACAGAAATAACTATTAAATTAGATAGATCTACACAATACATTGTTCTATTAATATGCAGCAATATGAACAATATATATACTGTTGTTATAAAATTATTTCATCGGGGGTCCAGACAGCAATCAATTCCACACAGCATTTATTTTGGATGCCATTAAATTTCTACTCACGCACAATTATTTTTTATTTGATCACACTTTTTATCTACAGCAACAGGGTACGGCAATGGGCACGAGCTTTGCACTGGTGTACGCAAATTTGTTTATGGGGTGGTGGGAGTCACTTTTCATTTTCACTAGCACAAATCCTTTTCGGAAATATATCACGTTTTATAGAAGGTTCATCGATGACCTGATTATGATTTGGGAAGGGGATTTAGACACATTGCACAATTTTTTTCAATATATTAATTCCAACCATCTAAATTTAGCTTTCACCCACAATATTAACACACACCACATTGACTATCTGGACCTCCGACTGTTTATTGATATTGGAGGCCAAATCCAAACTGAGACATTTAGAAAACCTAACTCAAGGAATATGCTATTAAGAGCTGACAGCTGCCACCCACCTGCTGTCATTAGGGGTATCCCCAAGGGCCAATTCCTCAGACTGAGGAGGAACTGCTCCACAGAGGAGGGTTTTTCTTGTCAGTCTGAGGAGTTGTGCCACCGCTTCCAACAGAGGGGGTGTAATATGAAGAACTTAACTAATACTCGCCAAGAAGTGGCATTAATCAACAGGGAGGATCTTTTAAAAAATAGGCCGGGGTATCCATCTAAGGAAGCAGTAGTACCTATTAATAAAAAAGGTAATGACATTACAAAAGAGGAGGTTCCCCTTATGATTACGCAATATAATATATGTAGCCAGGGCGTCCAGAAAATAATCCGCAAACATTGGAACATCCTCTTGATGGATGGGAGTCTAAAAGACTGTGTTAAAAAGGGCCCCCGCTTCGTTTATCGTAAAGCGAAAACCATCGCAACTTACGTATCACCTAGCTATGTCGCTTCTTTACCTCCATCTATTAGAACATTTGTAACTAAGGGTTCATACAGATGTGGAGGTTGTAAAATTTGTCAGTTTATGATTCATTCACAACATTTCAGGGGCTCTATGTCCAATCAGGAATTCCCGATAAAATCCTTTATAAACTGTGACACACAATATGTTATTTACCTCCTAACTTGCGGGTGTGGAATTAACTACGTAGGGAGGACCATAAGATCTCTTAAGAATAGGATACTTGAACATGTCAGACTAATTAAAAAAGGAGATATATCTCACCCAGTCTCTAAACATTTTTCGAATTTCCCCAAAGGTGGCATTAAGGGGTTAAAAGTACAGGGAATTGAAAAAGTCCTCCTGAGAGAAAGAGGGGGGGATTTTCTCAACTTTTTGGACCGCAGGGAGGCCTACTGGATCTTTATGCTCCAGACCAGAGCACCCTGCGGTCTAAATATAGAATGGAACTTGGGCCATTTTTTTAAATCCTAAGATATAATTGTGCTAGTTTATTTTGATACTGTTTTCTGAATGGGATTTCTAGTGCTAATATGTATTGTCACAGTTGCATCAGGTCTTGGTATATTGTTGAGCCTCTATGATTTAGAATGTATGCGGCATCTGCCATTCCTAATAACCATAGTTGCCCTAAGACATATTAACAAACATGATTGATATCGTTTTACATTAATTGATCATTGACCACTATAAATAAAATTCAGCCTAAAATGCATGGATGTCAATGAATACATGTTATATTATGGAACAATACGGTTGATTCTTCCTCCCCTTGGAGGCAATTGAAAAAAGACTTAGTAAAAAAGGTCTTATGATTGTATAACTTTGTTTTTAATGTCTTTTGTGTATTTTTTAAGGGAGACGTCATATGTCTTGATCATGACGTCCAATGTTGATATGGACCAAATGTGTTGTCCGTTTTTTATATACTGTATGTCTTTGCCTATATGGGAGTTGCAGCGAGGAGGTGTATCTTTCACAATGTGAGCGTTTAGGAATTTGCCTTTATCATTAGTGAGCTCGCAGTGTATGTCTCACTAGATCATTTCTGCTTCATATGGGTACTTTGCACTCCGTTACGTCCATTTGTGGATGCCTGCAGGATTCCCTGTGATTGGGGCTACATCGTCTACTCATCATATTCATTGGTGGTGTAGCGGTGTGCCTCAAGCTATCACAAATCCGCAGTGACGTCACTATGGGCGGAAATGGATGCAGAGATCAGTCTGGATTTCCCTGTCTTCAGGCCTGATGTGGGTATGCGCGAACTGTAGCAGGGGGCGGTCCGTACCCATAATCCTTAGGGATGGTGGACCGGCGCCCCGTTTGACGTCATGCGCATGCGCACTAGACATGTGGCGCGATTTCACACAGATTTTTGTAATCACCCTATTAACAACCAGGTATTTAAGACGCCTCATCCCTGCATATCCCAGACTCCTTGATAAAGGACCTACTGGTTCCTGCTTTTGTCCCCCAAGGGGTGAATTTGTCTCCAACCATGCACTGAAAAATAAAGGTACTTTTTTTGCTTCACACCTGGCTCCCTGGCTGTGCGCCATTCGTTTTTTTTTTCTACTTGCTGTATCTGGACTATGGATCCCCTGTGGCTGGCACGCCAGCAATCAATCCTGGGGATGACGTGAGTGGGTCTTATGGTTTAGACTGTTATAGTTGAGTATTGACAAACGTCATTTGGTTACTTACAGGTCTATGGTTTAACTACCCACTCCCACTGGTGTCTCCAGGGTTAGTGTTTTATTGCAAAGTATATTGGATGGAATTACCTGGGGTTTGAGCACCCTAACTTTTCTTACCTACTAATCATCCATGGGTTGGGAAATGTAAGGGACGAGACTGCGGCTGGCAGAACGAGGAGAGGTGGTTCGAGGAAGAATGCGTTCAAGTCTTCTCTCTCTTAACCGCTGGTCCATGCGGATACAGACCGCAATAAGATCCTCCAATCAGGTGGGTCTCTCAATAGTGGCCAGCAGGTCCTTGATGGCATCAGACAAGCCCTGCCAAAAGGCCGCGGAGAGTGAGTCATTGTTCCAGGTGGTTTCCGCCACGATGGTCCGGAAGTCCAGAGCATACTCGGCGACAGAACGATTACCTTGGGAGATATGAAAGAGAGAGGAATCTGCCGTAATCTGGTGACCTGGCGTATCAAATACCTGCCTAAATTCTCGAAGAAAACGAGGATAGTCACGTGTCATGGCAGTATCCCATTCCCAGATGGGAGATGCCCAGGCCAGAGCCTTACCGTTCAGAAGAGATATGATGTAAGCCACCCTGGAGCGTGCAGTAGGAAAGTGCGATGGGGATAACTCAAATTGAATCTCGCACTGATTGAGAAACCCTCTGCACTCGTGGGGATCCCCTGCATAGCGGTTGGGAGCCGGGAGACGAGGATCAAAAACCACGGGAAGACCTGGAGAGGAAAATGACGCAGCTGCCATGCCAGAGGAACCCAGGGAATGCTGAAGCAGGGAGATCCTTGAGAGCTCCTGCGTCATGGAGGTAAGCTGCACCTCCACCTGGAGAAGTCGCTCCATGGGGCTTGGCTGCTCAACATCTTCGGGGTCCATATCCGTGGGGCTGAGCATAATGTCACGCTGTGCTCACCACGAACAAGGAGGGACCCCGAAACTGAGGTGAGAAGGGTAACACCTTCACCCACAGCTACGGGGACACGCCTGGAAAGTGGAAGATAGGCGTCTGGAACCGTACAGGAGTATAAGATGAAGTAAGACACTCGCCCGACAAAAAGTTAGGTTCCAGAAGGATAGTTGGTACCGAGAGCCTGGGGTCCAGAGCCGGGAGGTAGGTCGGAATCCGTAAGCCGAGGTAAAGGGTCGGAGAGTTCAGGAGGTCAGAGTGCAAGCCAAGGGTCTAAGTCCAGAGCGGGTCCACAGCCAAGCCAGTTCGGTACACAAGAGATCATTAGGGAAGACAAAGAGACAAGAACTAAAGCAGGCACGACCGTGGGTAACACAGGTCACACAAAGCTATGCTCAGCCATAGAAGGAATGGCTGAGCAAGGTATAAATAGGAGAAAAGGCCAAGAGGAAGAGGGGGAGTGATGAGGGAGCGGCCCCATGGAAGATAGGGATTGGTGAGGAAAAGATTGCCACAGCTGCGCTTGATGCGAGGCTTGTGGGCGGTGCACGTGCATCAGGCGTGTGCGCCGCGCGGGAGAGGTATGCGCGGCCTGAGCTGCGGGCGGGAACACCTCCTGTGGGAGGACGTAAAAGTCCTTGTTCATGCGTGCGCATGCGCGCGTTCAGCAACCACCGCGGGGAGCGAAGGGAAAGAAGGATCCTGCCCGCGGCGGCGAGGCAGCAGAGCCGGAGCGTGTCAGGTAAGTAAAGTCGCGGGGGGAACCCCCTTAGAGAGAGGTGTTCCCCCGGACCTTACAATATTAAAATAAAGTCATGTATATCAGGGGTTAATATGCTAGTCCGTTTTCGCGGGCTTTTTTACTTTAAATGTGCAGGCTCAGACTACGTCTCCCCACTCCATGACGAAGCGCTGTTCCATAGCGTGAAACGCGTTGAGGGGGAGATCGTGGTGTAGCCGTGTGTTTGTGAGGCTTCAATAAAGTTTTTTCTACGAACCCGGAAATACCTTTGATGTTTGTCACTGGCTGTGGCGCCGGAACTCCTTTCTTCCATGTCCTATTTTCAGAAGGCTGCACGTCAGGCACTGGAGCCCAGAACAGAGCGGGACCCAGGTCTGAGAGCTCTAATAGGTAAGGTTTCCCTTCCCAGCTCTGACCTATCTTGAGGTCCGTCATCACACTCTCCTTCTCCATCCTTTGTGACTTGATTTGACAAATACGGGTGCAGGAACTAACTGCCAGAGCGCAGGACAGGCTTTCTCTTTGCAAGACTTTTCCCTGTCAGCAGCTCGGCCAATTAGCCATTACCAAGGCACTTCTTCCGGATCTAGACTTATCCTATTTGAGCTTTTACACAGCATTAGGATTATCATCCAGTATTGACCAAACAATTGGTTCACATACAGTGGCGGCCACCTTCAGCCTCGTGCCGCCGTTTCGGCGCGACTTTTAAAACCGCGGGCAGATGCGGCATGTCCCGGTATTTTTAGGCGCCGCGGGCGTTTCATTGTATTAGCGCTATTAGCGCTGTCTCGGCTGTCTCGCCATGAATGCGGCAAAGTGCGTGACATTCGGAAAACATCCCCGAAAAAATTAGTCGATGTAGGAGAATAAAAGGGGCCGCAACAGTACACACACATCACAGGCTACACCACCATGGACACTGAACCTGAATCAGTTTCAGATTTTTATTTAACTGTTGCAATGTTTCCAATCGTTCCAACAGGGCAGAGGCAATTTTTAACAACACCAATGAATTATTATGTGAAGATACAGCAGATCTTAAAATGCACTTTTCAAGGCTGGAGAAATGTTTATTACACCGTCAGAGAATATGGTGGGAAATCCCCACCATGGAAAACTATAGTCGTGTCAAACGTATACCCAGAGGCTTACGCCTTACCAAAACACCTTCTTTTGGGTTTGATAAGGGGGACTTTGAACATCAATGGTGCCTCATCCTTGATGATTGTTCTTTTAAACTGATGGACCTCATTGTTCAACATAAAGCTAAAGAAAATCAAATTGTATCTAAACAAGTCACAGAGTTACAGAAGAAATTGCAGGCTTTCTCCAAAATGGAGAACTTCAAAGAA
>NC_134484.1:311664128-311779128 GCF_040206685.1 Ascaphus truei | reverse complement strand
TTGCAGGCTAATCAGAGAATAAAAGGACCACACGAACGCACCTACGCGTTTTGTGCAACAGCACTTTATCCAGGTGACAAGATACTACATATGCTGCCTCTTTATACATACCTGAGTTATAAATAAAGATGTATAACGAGGCAGCATATGTAGTATCTTTTTTCCTTCTTCTTCATTCAAGTTAGAAGTTGGATGTTCCAGGCTGTGCTATTCATCATCTGCTGCTACCCATTGGAATTTATTACTGGATGTACTGCAAGCCCCTGATGTCTGGAGTGTCCTCAGAAGTACACAGGTAAAGGACCGCAGTGCCCTGTCATATGTATGTATCCCTGTGCAACTTTATTATTTGATTCACTTTTATTTGGTTGGGTGTACATTAATGTGTCATATCTGTGGTTGTCAAGTGGACACCACTAGACACATATCCCTCCCTATTGTGAGTTCATTCATTTCTCCTGGACACTCCATTGTCATCTGGATTATTATGCTCAATATATGCTATAGATGGAACTCTTTCTAATTTTGGAGCATCACATTCTACCTGATTTCAGCCAAGTCCGGAAAGATGAGGAGTGGAACGTTATCCTGCTCTATCTTTGGGGTGGTTCTACTGCTGCGGCCGAGTTTATTCGAGCATTTGCCCGTTCTCGGCCGCAGCAGTAGCCTGTCACGCGCCAGAGGGTGACGGGCGCGCGCCGAAGCAGCGGAAGAGCGCCCTCCGATCGGGGCGCTCTCCCTCCCGCTGCCGGGTCCGCCGGGTCCCCCGGAACCCCCTGCCGCCGTCCCCCACATCACAGGACACGAGGGCTCCCTCGGGGAGCCCTGGACGCGCGTGCAGGGGGCGCACGCTCCCGATGACGCGTGACCGCGCGTCGGTAACGCGCGGCACACCGAGGGGCGGCCACTAACAAGCCGGGAAATCTCCCGGCTTGCGGATCTGGCCGCAGTGCAATAAACTGTGTCGCCAGTGTAGTGGCTCTCAATATTTCCTCTTTAATACGGAAATAGTGTAGGCGTGTGATCACGTCCCGTGGCTTTGCTGGGTCTAGGCCTTACGGTCTAGTGTGCTCTGTCCATCTGAAGTTTTTCATCCGATGTTTCGGGTAACAGGGACATAAAATGCCGAGTGAGATATGCGTCCAATTGGGCGTTGTCCACTTCTTCCGGGACGCCTCTGATCCGCAGATTATTGCGTCTTGACCGGTTCTTCGTTTCTTCCAGTTTTTCAAAAATTGTTTTGACTTGAGTTTTTAATTCCTCGATTTCTTGCGCTTGGGTCTCTTGTGCAAGGGCGGTGTTATCCACCTTCTCCTCCAAGTCCACAATGTGGTCTCCTATAGACGCAATCTCCTCTCTGATGCTGCGGCGGAAACTCTGCATCTCGGAGTGGAAAGAGCTTTTTATTTCTTGTACAAACACCATAATTTCTTTGCGGGTAAGTGGAGCGTCCGTCTCTTCTCCAGAGTCTGGATCTGAATCTGCGTCTCTGCCTGTGGTAGACGCTTCTTGGTCTTCGGAGCTTTGTTTTTTGAAGGAGAGGGATGCCTTGCGTTGGACCGCTGTTTTTTGTTGTTGTTTAGTGGGCGGCATATTTGTTGTTAGTCAGTCAATTTTTGCTTAAAGTAGAGCTGGGTTTGTTGGAGTGATGTAAACAGAAGAATTTTAAATTGAGATGAGCCCCCTTATTCTTAAAATGTCCCGATCACACACACATTGTTTGCATTTCTTTATTCCTTGATAATTTGGTCCCTTCCTTCTCATCTGGGCTAAGCCTGCACTGGGCCCAGTGGTCAATTTAAAGGAGGCAGTGGGGCTCAGAGTAGGGTTTACTTGGAGGGGAGGGAGAAGGGAATATCTTTATTTGCACTTTTTTTTTTTCAGATTTTTATTGGCAGCCTGTGTCTATTTCCCTTCAGCACTGCCGAAGTGATCAGATAGGGTGGACCAAGATGGCCGCCAGTCTCCTCTCAGCAGGGAAAGGGAAAAAAGTGTGCAGCTAATTAAACCAATATACAATATTGATCTACTAACAGTGAGTAGTGAATCGGAACAATATTACCCTCAACCTTGAAGTGATTATACATACAATGACCGTGCAAACAATATAATGGCTGCAGCTGTATTGGGCCAGGGTGGCTCAGCACTCCAACAAAGCTAAAACAGAATGGAGACAAAAAACAGCGTGAAACCGTATAGTGAAGTATATCAAAATTATAATTGATTTGTATAAAAGGTGAGTATTAGTCGTACATCAGGTAGAGAACAAACACATTGAGTGCATATAGCACAACAGGTTACCACACTGCAGAAAGTATTAAGGGGTCACTGGTACAAAACAAAAGAAAAAACAGCGCAAAAAAACCTCATATTACAAAATAATTTTATATAACAAAGGTGAGTATTGCACGTACATCAAGATAAAAATTACACAGCATGACATGTTAGGGACATGTTACCACTCGGTGGGACAGCAGCGCACGAACACGGTGTAACGACTTGGATATCCTTCCTCTGGTAGCAGGGGCCCAGGATCGAAGAGACAAGCTCGAAGTCGAAATGCCTTCCTTAGCACTGGGGACACCGCTGCTGTCGATTCAGAGGAGGTATTCTCCTGATCAGTTCCAGGTTAGTCCGCGTGTGCGTATGACGTCATCAAGTGGCGTCTCTCTACCGTCCGCGTCGCGCCGCGCTGGATAGTTGAACAGACAGGCGAAAGTCCCAAACACAGCTGTGCAATCAGGAAATGCCTCAGTGGGTAAAAGAAATACAGGAACGCGCCCTCTCCTAAATCGTAATACTAGAAACGAATTATCCTACGCGTTTCGTAGCTGATGAAGTAGCGATAGCTACGAAACGCGTAGGATAATACGTTTCTAGTATTACGATACTAAGGCCAATTATTCTTGGTGACTGAACCATTGAGCCTGCGACCTTAGCTGTGCTCATATCACTTTAATGAGATCGGGACTCTGTTCCTGTTGGACTGACCCACACACCACGTGTGCGGAAGAGACTTTTCATCTCTGGCGCTGTGACGTCATCCGACGGCGACACAATCCTGCAGTGGGCATGCACGTATGCCGGTTTTCCGGAGAGGACTACTCCCTTGATGAGATCGAGACCATCGGACAGACGGGGTTCCAGTAGTACCTTCCACAGAGGATGTGAAGCTGATCTTAGGAGTCGATTCAACTGTGATTGCCAGTGACCCCTGATACCTTCTGCAGTGTGGTAACCTGTTGTGCTATATGCACTCAATGCGTTTGTTCTCTTAACCTGATGTACGCCTAATATTCACCTTTTATACAAATCAATTATAATTTTGATATACTTCACTATGCTGTTTTGCGCTGTTTTTTGTCTCCTCTCAGCAGGGCCTCACTGACTGGCAGCCTCCTTCCCCCAGGATGTGTCTCCCCTTCCCCTTCGGGGCCCGCGGGTCCCTTTGCCACAAGGGGAGTCACCTGCACTGGCTCCGCTACGGCCGCACGTTTGTGTGTCCTTCCCAGCACCTCACACACTGGCCGGTGCCATCTTGGGACTCCGGCTCAGTGCAGGCGCGCTGTATCTGTCGGGAGAGGGGCGGGTGATCACTGCTTCTTTATGGTGTGCCTCTGCACTGCCTTGAAATGTGGGGTTCCCCCTTACCTCCGTCCGCCCCAAGGGGTTCAGGGATCGGTAGTTATCCTCGCCACGCGGTCCCAGTGGCCATCTTGGATCTTCTGGGAGGTGAAGGGGGGACCCATGGATGAGTGTACTTCACCAATTCTCTCCTTTAACCGCTGCCTGAGTCGCTCCAAGACCTCTCCCTCTGTGTCCTGGGACTGTGAGTGATTTTATTTTGAAATTTTCCCCGGGTTTTAGGATTTTTGTATAGGCTTTGCAGAAGATTGCTTGAGGAGCTAAATAATCTGCAGCTCGCTCGCTCAGCCTCCTGGCCACGCCCCTCCATTCATTATTTATCATTGCTTGAGTGCTTTAAGTGGGACCCTTTTCTTTTCTTTTGTTTCCATATAGCATTGTCCCCAGCACCGTCATTAGGTCATTACCTACACTAGTTTGACTTTATTATTTGATTATAGCAATTTTGTATTATTTTTCTAGTTAGTTGCAGGCTTGCATGTTAGTTTCATATATATATATATATATATATATATATATATATATATATATATATATATATGTATGTATGTATGTATGTATTTATGCGTATGTCTATAAGTGTCAAAAGGAGTGATACTGAGCGTGGCTAATTGTATAAAACAAGAAACTAAGAAGTCCAGAGCAACATCCAATGAGACAAAAAATACACAGTGAAATACCTACATATCTCTAGACAAAGGGTAATTTAGTTAACCCTTTGGCCAAAACGTGTAAGACTGCGAGCCACTTTCAAGGCATGACCATAATATCGCAGGTCCTAACACTAACTGATTAAAATACTTATTTACCTCTATAATTAGAGGAAGGATGGTCTTGGCATTGAATCTGTCGCATCCAGCTGCATGAAAAGAAAACCTGCTTACTTAGACAGTAGGGAGGGGAGAGCTTTAAACCATGGGTGGGAGGAGCCACTAACCTCCAAAACAACCGAGACCAGTTGGACAAATTTAAGAAACACACAGATACCCAGCAAGCTCTCAGAAACACACACATTCTCCCTCTTGTACAAATTGCATGTAGACCACATAGGGTCAAATTGGAATACAGCAGCCAGCCTCCAACAGAGAATATGCCCTAATTGGACTCTAATATACAATGATTTGGTATATGTTGTTTAATATTCACTATATATTTTATTGTGGACACGTTGATTTAGTAATATATTAGATAAATGTGTGATTAATAATGTAACAAAATTGTTGATACCATCACAAGAATGATGTAATGTGATAATATAAAAATATACTTGTATGAAATAGAAGACCATCCTATAAAAACTATCCCCCTTCCTCCAAAATGGTGTGTGATATTGATACATTTTCTTACAACATCTAATTACTGTAGTGTGCAATATTGTTAGGGTGATTGGGGGCCCCCTGCTGCAGCCACAGTAGTAAGGTGGGATGATGACGGGGCTTAGGGTGTACATACAGTAGTGAACAAATAGAGAGAGAACCCTATATAGCACTCGGGTTCACGCTCTGATGATGGGTGAGTGATTTAAAACATACTCTTTATTAATAACATATATTAAAATAGTAGGTGTTGGTGCAACGTACTGGAGGTAGGTTGATCCTAGATAATAGTAGCCGTGTTGGCTCCGGATAGTATCTTATATACCAGATATAACTATATTGGAACACTGGTAACAGAACAGCACAGAGATCCTGATGTGGACCTGTGTGATAGGTGTGTGCTGCTGGGTGTGCTAAAATAGGTACTGAGAAAACATATCACATAGTGGCAGGGTCCGCGTAAATCCTTTTAATAAGGTGGTAAGTGTGATATGTAGATGCTGATAGACACTGGGAACAAATATATTGTGATTATCAGTGGTCGTATGTGCTGTCAGCTATGTTGCCGCTCTGTATATAGGGGTGTATCCAGCTGAGTGTCAGAATGACCTGAGGTAACCTTGAAATGCTATACTGCAGGGATAAGTGTCCTGCATTGACCTCTAGGGCTGTGTGTAGCAGGTAGATAGTATAAATTGTAAGCAGAAGGTAAGGTTATAGGGACCTTTATCAGGAAGGCACTATAGCTAGATGGTGTGTGATCATGATCCTATATCAGAGGGTAAGCTGTAGGTAAGCACAGATAGTGACCCTATGTGCTGCAGTCTAGAATATCCTTAACAGCGGCGCAGCTAGGATGTTACTGCGGGTAACTATAAATCAGTACATCTATGTATGTTTAGCACTCTCTAAACAGACACCACACAGTAGAGGCTTGAAATGACCATCGGGGCACTTTTAGCCTGTATATCCTGCACGAGCAGGCTGCCGCATGAACTCGCGGTTAGAGATACATAATGCGGAGGCAGTCACTGGTCTGCGCGTGCACGTTGGAGAAGGGAGCCTTCAATATTGTGTAAGTATACACCATACATTCCCTACTGTGTTGGGACATTGTATTTATAATATCGTTGAAAAGGAGAGTACATAGTCTCTACTATAGTACACAACAACTGTTATGTCCCCAATTATTCTACTTCTGTTGAAATTCGGTCCCTTTATAGCTAAATGTACTAACTTATATAAATGTATTTACTCATATAAATTGGTTAAATATGCCTTTAATATCCTCGATGCAAACAAATAATTAAATAATCTCGTTAGCATTTGTGTACGTTGGAGACATATGCCCAATTAATATATAAGACTGTATAATATACTAATAGTCTCAAAGAATAACTCCAAGACTGCTTGTTTATAACACTAAGATCAGCTTAGACTGATTGTAATGTCAAATCAAAATATGTCTTACTTTATATAGGATATGTGGTTTGTATAACATGATTGAAGAATCATATCCGATCAAATGTGATTGTATATCAATGTTGCAATATCCATATTGTGCTGTTCTCTGAGTAGATACTATGTGTATTAGGTATATATGGTTTAAGTATGCCCGTGTGCTGAATAATTAATCAATTACACACTAGCCAATCAGTCAAGAGAGGTACGTTTAAATACCCAGGTAGGGATTAAGTAATGTGAGCATCCCCTGACGAAGCCCAAGTGGAGAAACGCGTAGGGCCAGCGTTATTGGAGCAGAGAGAGACACGCCGAGATACTGTTCAGAGAGACATTCGAACGGAGCCACGGCAGTGAACATCTGATTAACAGACACCAAATCCCGCGAGAGCCGAGACGCGTCAGACCACGTGATGCGGAAGTAGCCGCCGGCGTGAAGAGGACTGGTAATCAGCGTTTTCAACCACGAGTGTGAGAGACTCGCTAAACACTCTCTACTGCCCGTATTTGACTCACAGAATGTGAGTTGATTACCTGTTTTTTATTTTCATTATGTTTTTATTAAAAGGTTTTACACATTTTGTTCCTCCTTTTATTCCCTTCCTATCCTCTTATGCGAGATCCATCTATAAGGGGAAGTCTGGTTTAACAAACCTTCCGTGATTACTGTTGCTGTTGCCGATCCATGAGGACAATCACCCAGAAGATCCATGAGGCCAAGAGAAGAACAAGCTGCAGGAGCTGAGTTCCTGAGTCCCTAAGTGGACTAAAGGCTTTTTATTTGCTCTATCAGTGTAAGCGCATATATTACCAAGTTATGTTCTGATTATTTGTAGATATACTGCCCTATGATATTTTCTCTCTCTTTTTCTGTTCCCCTGCATATGTGCGCCTAGGTCACTCTTCTACATATATAATATATATATATATATATATATATATATATATATATATATATATATATATATATATATATATATATATATATATAATATATATATATATATATATAAATATATATATATATATATATATAAATATATATATATATATATATATATATATATATATATATATATATATATATATATATATATATATATATATATATATATATATATATATATAATATATATATAAACAAAAAATTTAGCCAAAGTATTAATATTGATAAACTTAATAGTGACTAAAGTGTTAATTATGTGAAGTGTACTTAAATGTGAATTAAATGCAAAGTGTAACTATTTCTCAAAATTACATAAAGTATTAACAGAATTGCATCACACAAAACTTCATAACATATATAAAAAATGTGAAAGTGCAAAAAATGTGTATAAAGAAAAGGTAAAGAGTCCAACCAGTCCTTTTAAATCAGTCCATGAAAAATGTTGACAATTTGTGCTGGTGTGGGGGGTCTCTGGCTGCTCTCAAACAGGATGAACCACATCCAAGATTACCTAAAAAAGAAAAAGAAGAGAGAGCGCACGCCCCATAGCATAATACTGTTGATTTAATATTAAAAGGGAAGGGAAAGGGAGGGGGGGAAAGAAATGCACTCACAGGAGTAAAAATCAATTAAAACATTGTGTGAATAATTCACCACCATCTGGTCTTTGCACTGTAAACATCCACAGTTCTTGGCTCCCTCAGAGCTGCGTGGAGATGATATTGTTCACAGGAGGCCAGTGGTGTGGTTCGCCGAGTGGAATTCAGTCCATATGATTCCGAAAAAAGCCTCTTCCACTTGGATGGCCGCCGAGTAAATCTCGCGCTTCAGTGCTGCCTCGTGCATGTGTGCAGCGTTGTGATGACGTAATTGCGCAATTTGGATTCCCTGACGCGTTTCGTCACCAGAGGGCGACATTCTCAAAGGGCTGATACTGAATGGACAACCCATGGATTTTCTCACACCCTATCAAAATTGTTTGTAATTATCCTGCTTGCCTCAATATCTTCGCCACACTTTCTCTCCCCCCCAGCATCCCTTCCCCTCCCCACCTTTCTTTGACACTGTCCCCTGGCTTCAAACACTTTTAATACCCTACCTTATCTACAGTAAATATCTGTTGCTTTTTTTCCCCCTCTCTCTACACTGTTTTAGCCATTGAATCCTTTGTATATCAGTATTGCTTGACCTGAAGAAGAGAGGATAACTCTCGAAAGCTTGTCCTATGACATAAATTGTTAGTCCAATAAAAATGGTATCACCTAATACTGAAGAACTCATTTATTCCGCTCTATATATATATATATATATATATATATATATATAGACACACACACACACATATATATATATATATATATATATATATATATATATAAGAAAATAAACACATGCGCAAAAAATCGCTATATATAATAAAAAGAGAGCAGTGTCCGATAGCTTTGAGATGAATACTCTGAAATGAATAAAGAGAAACAAAATATAGTGAAGTACGTTCTGTATTAATATATTGCGCAAAAGTAGACAGCTACTTACAAAGTAGCCAAAAGTTTAGGCATGTAGGACACATAGGTTCCTCTCCTTCCTGCTGGTCTGTATGGCAGTCTTCTCCTCTCCACGTGGAACGCTGAGATTCTGCGATCGCTCCATCTGCAGCTGATTTCCAGTACTCCTGAGTCGCTCCTCCAGTCTCGCGAGATGGCGAGCGTGACGTCACTGGACATGTATCCGTACCGGAGCGACAGGCAAAAATGTCCAAAGTATGAACAATAGTGTGAAAAGTAGCCAAAAGTTTAGGCATGTAGGACACATAGGTTCCTCTCCTTCCTGCTGGTCTGTATGGCGGTCTGCTCTTCTCCACGTGGAGCGCTGAGATTCAGCGACCGCTCTGTCTGCAGCTGATTTCCAGTACTCATGAGTTGCTCCTCCAGTCTCGCGAGATGGTGAGCGTGACGTCACTGGACATGTATCCGTACCGGAGCGACAGGCAAAAATGTCCAAAGTATGAACTATATTGTGACTGGAAATCAGAAAATGGCAGTTCTAAAGATAGGGGGAGCTTTGTAGATATAATCTTAAGCCTTAACCCTACGCGTTTCATCCATTCCCCTGAGGAAGCTGACGTTTAGTTCAGCGAAACCCATAGAGCTTGTACACCGCATGCAGCTGCTCCTGATCCAAAGGTGAAGGTGAAGAGCCTGCCGTGCCGTCCTACTTTCTGCCTCTCCTTCCGTCTAACCGGAATTGTCGATCCTTGACGGATGTGACGTCAGACTCCGTCCACCGCGATCTGACTGAGGGAGCTGTGAAGTGAACGGCAAGACTACCACCTCTCCTGGCGTGAATCCCACTACCTCAAAAGATACCCTTATGTGCCCGTTATTGATGTACACATTGTGAGTACATTTGTTATGTTTTTAACCTACATAAATTTGTCTATTGGTCCACACCATGGTCTCTCCTTGTTGTTTTCCATGATGCTACCCTGAGTGAGAGCCCTTCTGAGTATCCATCTATCATGTTTCCCGTTTACGCTGATTCTTCACTTACCTGTTGTAATTATTGTCTTATTATTGTAATTATTATATGTCTAATTGAGCCAAGATTCCATTGCTCCACTATTGTGTGATTTTGCTGCACCATTATTGTTTGTTTCTTTTTTGGGGTGTTCCTGAATCATCGCTCCCTTCACACTCTGGATGTCCGTTACTGTCTTCTTGCATTTAATTTTTTCCAGTCTGTACTATTATCTTATTTGCTTCTGCCTTTCTTTACCAATTGGGTTTATTCTTAGAAATGTTCTAGTATTATCTGTATTTAATATGGGTGTCTCCCTGCTTGCCATTCTCTCACTTGCACCCATTCTACCTCCCTTGCCCGTTGCTATTTCCCAATCCCCATCTATTCTATTTAGTTTGTTATATGTTTCTTGTCCCTCCCCCCTCCATCCTAGTTTAAAATCTCCTCCAACCTTTTTAACATTCTCCCCCCTAGCACAGAAGATCCCTCTTCATTGAGGTGCAATCTGTCCCTACCATAAAGATTGCACCTCTCAGAAAAGGAGTCCCAGTGCTCTAAAAACCCCAAACCCTCCTTCCTACATCACTTTCTTAGCCATGCATAAATCTCCCTAATTCCTGTCTGTCTCCCTTGTGTAGCGCATGGCACTAGTAGTATTTCAGAAAATACTACCTTGGAGGTAAAATCATTTACCTGAAATCATTCTTTAGGGCTCTCTATCTTTCTCTAACTTTGTCATTGGTGCCAATGTGTACCAAGACCACCATGGTATGTTTTGGTTCTTTCTAAATACAAGTAAACCAAGGTAAAAAAAAAACCTCACATGATCCTAGTTTTAATCAGGCATTGATGCTTAAACCCACAGGTGTAGTGGTGACACGCAGGATTCTATGGAAATCTCCTCTGTGCTGCAGCCATAACTATACTTTTTATATGATTTAAAAAAATGCAAAACAGAGTGCAATACTTTATATAAAATGTAAATGAATCAAAAACAAGTGGAAATGCACACACATTCTCCCACTTGTACAATTTGCATGTAGACCACATAGGGTCAAATTGGAATACAGCAGCCAGCCTCCAACAGAGAATATGCATCCATAGAAGTGAAGGCGCACAGCAAAGAGAGTGGGTCAGAAACTAATAAAAATATACTTTATTGGTCCATAAATAGAAAAGAATGGAGGTGCAAAAGCCCTCCTACATGTTTCGTGCACCAAGCACTTTATAAAAGTAAGTAAGATAAAGTGCTTGGTGCACGAAACATGTACGAGGGTTTTTGCACCACCATTCTTTTCTATTTATGGACCAATAAAATATATTTTTATTAGTTTCTGACCCACTCTCTTTGCTGTACGCTGTCACTTCTATGGATGCTGATTTGGATTTCTAACAAGCTGCAGCACGCTCCACACACCAATACTGGATGGGGATACTCCAGAGATGCGAATAAGAGACTTTATTCAACTTAAGACAAGATACTTTGTAGTATTACAGTGTTCCAGGGCCCATCCCTATGAAGTTCTGTGCAGGGATCTGCTCCTTTGCTCAGTCCCTTCAGGGAATATAGGTCCCCATTAAGGAAACTATACCAGGATATTTGGCTTCAATCTTCATATCGCTACCCCCTATGGTGCTTGTGGATTCATCATTGATATATATATAAGTTGTACCTATAACGGACCCAGAATTGGAGCGCATGTTCCACACTAAGAATTCAGTATATCCAACAGAGAATATGCCCCCCCTCTGTTCCCCAGCTTATTCTCGTGACTGCACTTCCAGATTGTGATGTCATGGCTGTGAGCGGGAAAGATCTTGATCTAGCTTCATCAACAGCTGATACTGCAGCTCACTATCCACCCTATGTGTTTCACTGTTAGCAGCTTCCTCAGAGGTCTGTAAGTTCTTCTACTACAGTACAAACCCTGTGCTCTCACATCAAAGGAAGTCATATGTGGAAGTAGTAAAATATTAACTCATTAGTAACCAAAATGTAAGGAAATATATGCTGCACGTGGCACGGGACAGCCATACTGATTATTCCAATTAATATTCCAACAATATGGGTTGTTTGCACTCTATGTTGAGTGAGCCAGAAATGGGAATATTGATGACACACGTGGTAAAACAAGTTTGCAAAACAATTTAACAGATGAAGGAAGAAAGGAGCACCAAGGCGTTGGTGCGTTGTTCTACCCCATTGTAAGCTGATTAATTAATAAATATTCATTTTTATTGTACTTGGAGTTGCCCTATTTTTCATTCCATGCACTTTGGATGCAGATAGCTGTTCTCCTTTCTTCCTTCATCTGCTTATCTACACCTCTGAGGATTGCACGCTGCAGAATCCATCCCACTTGGAAGTTCCACAGTCAGGTATAGGGCATCAGCCCTTTTATTATTACCTCTCTTGTGTGGGATTGCTTATTGATCATATCCCATGGGTGAATAATGTCTTTAAGGGACCATTGGATGTGGTAGCTGTGTGGGCACCACTAGGTCTCCTTTTTGCCCCTGGGATGAACATCTCTGTTAATTATACAGTGGTTCTGAAGTTTGGATTCATTTGGGTGGACTTATGCTACTGATGAGCTTATTTTGTGATGCATCAACTCACCACATATCTATGCAAAACAATTTAAAGAGTATTTTACTGTAGATGCACTGAGGAAGTAGTATACATATAGTATTGACAAATTAAAGAATGTGAAAGACACAATTAATTAACTTTTTTACCTTATAGCACCGTGGGCCTGATCTTAGATTTCATTGGGTGCATGCTGTAGATAAAAAAAAGATGTATCTGACAATATCACACAATGAACATTATGTATCCCTAATCCCATCAGAGGTGGCAAAACCTGTAAGTATTGCTGCTCATTGTAGTGCAGACCCTGGTGGCATGGTATAAGTTAATTTATTTTCAATGTAGCTCTATGGCACTGAGAGGATAATAGTTAGCCAATTTGCTGCTCTTGATCAAAGGGTTTAATGATAAATTAGAGTTACAATGTGACAAATAATCTAGGACATCATTTAAAAAGGATTTTTGTCTACTTGCTTACGTTTGATACGTTTTTTCCCTTTTGTATTACAATACTGCATGCAATTCAATTAAGAAAAGGGAAACATTGTAGATAACGACTGTTATATGACCCTCAACTGTAATAGAAACACTTCAGAATTCAGTCACCGATCATAATGCAGCTCTTATTGTTGAGAATCCCAATTAGTTGGCTCTCTTTGGGACAAATAATGAAGCCCCTTTCTTTCTATTTCATATGTAGCGATAGCAAGACCATTTACAAAAACATCTGAGAGACCTTATTTATTTAATTTTTTTAGACTAATGCATTTCTGGTATATTTACTTTTCTTTGTGATTGTGTCATTGAACTTTAAAGAACAGGATGTAGTATGAATGAATTCAGAGAAAATGAAAAATGATTAAGAAAAGGAGAATACATTGTGCAAAAGGTAGTTTAAAAAAAGTACTAAACTTAAGTGTATCGAAGAGAACACTCATTTTAAAAGCAATGTGAATGTTTACATTAATAAATAGTATTTTTTTGTACCAGTGTTATATACAGTAAGTTTTCAAATCTGTGTAGCACTACTTTTGATATATATGCCCATAGCTATATAAATATATCAATATAAAACATTGTTCATACTACATACAGGTTTTAGCTGCTGTGGCTTTACGCATTACCAAAATGGAAACAAAACTATTACACAAAAGCTTACAAGGAGAGAAGAGAGCCTGAGCCAGAGAAGATTGGTCCATTTCTTAATTGGAGCTCAACTCTTCTACAAGACTGGAAAGTGGACTCAGAGCATGTACTGTACATATGTAGCAAGACTTGCTGTTCCCTGGTCCGGGGATGAACATCAAAAGTCTGCAGTGTTTGGGACAGTGTCTGCCACCATTGCATTGCGGGGGCTCATGCTTCTTTATGGGACACCCCACAGCATTCGCATCACCAACAACATTAAGTCTTGCTCTATCTGTAGAACAGTCGTAATAATACTTTACCAGGTTTGATTTATTCTGCTCCTAAGCTAAATACTGTACCATCAATACAGTTACTAAAGATGGTGAATGTATTAAAGTTCAGCCTACAAATGTTCTAACAAACTTTTCTATTTTTTTGCAAACCCGCAAATGTTTATTCAAACATGATATTATTAATACAAAATGCGCAAAGTATGCAATTTCGCCTAAGGTCTAGATCTCAAAAATGTTGCTTTGGTGAATGTCACGGGAAGAAGAATCAGGTACACGGTCTTAATCATCAAATGAAAAGGGGTTTAATGTGCCAAGGTAATACTGCCTTTCTCAAGGCCTACACCTTGAGAATTACTGCCAAAACGTTGGATTCCTTGGCACATTAAACCCCTTTTCATTTGATGATTAAGACCGTGTGCCTGATTCTTCTTCGTCACTGGATCTATTTGGGACATTAGGAGCTCCCCAGAACCAATGCACCGGCGGTTAAGTACCCCACTTTCACCCTTTTTGTTTGAGTGCGTGCACTACCTTCATTCCATGAATGTCACGGGAAACCAGGACTTTTTACACCTTTTATATTAGAACCGGAATAATAAGTTAGGCAAAACAAGATAGTAGAAATAAAATGTAGTTTATTTCGGTAAACCCACGTACAACACTTTCTTTCTTACTGTACTTTGGTTGCGGAGCACTTGTTTTGGAGGCGGATAATTAGTTTAGCTGGCTGCTCGATAGATAGGGCTGAAGAAGTTGAGTTAGTTTCACTACCGGGAATTGGAATTTACTTCACATTTTATTTTGCCTTAAAGCGACAGTACCCTAATGGTTATTGGGCTGGTAGATAATAAAACCACCATAAATGTCATACCGTGTCTAGCATCTTACTGATACTGTCGCGAGTCCGTCCTGCAACAACCACACAATTAATAAAACAGGCTGGCGGGTGATCCCCGCTGGAGTCCTGGGCCCTCAGGTGATCCCCGCGGGAGTCCGGGGTCCCTGCAGTGCCATTCGTGTGGCCAAAAAAAATAACAGACAAGCTGCCACGATGAAGACCGTCCTCATCCTCATCACTTTCCATGTCCTCTGTTGCCACAAACAATACAGTACAATCAAAAATACAATCTAATGCAGCTTCATTACCATAGCGGAGAGTCGCTACGGTATGAATAATTTTTTATTGATATATGTGTTTTCATACTAGTGTACATGAGCAGGGGTCTCCTGAGCTGAACCGCATTGGTTTCAGCCTCAGGTACCCCCTACTTCATGAGATACAGTCCCCATTATGGGGTGCCGGTATCCCTAAGCATGATTTAAATCCCCCGGTCACGTGAATTGGGGGATTTAAAAGCACATGGGATACCGGCACCCCATAACGGGGCCTGTAACTCATGAAGTAGAGAGTCCCCGAGGCTGAAACCAATGCGGTTCAGCTCAGGAGGCCCCTTGCATATGTACACTAGTATTAAAATGAATATTTCTACTGTACGATCGCCTGTAAGAGCTGTGCATGGAGACGCAGCGTCTCCATGCAGTTCTTACAGGCTGCATTTTTCTTTCAGCTATCGTGCTTTAGAATTTTACGCACGATAGCAGGGGGAAAAACAGCTTGCACGATCAGGCATGTTTTTGCCCACACGGACCAAAATGCGCTTCACTTCTTAGTGAATCCCGCATTTGGCTTCACTGGGCGAGTCAAAATTTTCCAATCGGGTGCAAAAGCTCACTGCTTAGTGAATCGCCCCCTTAGTCTCTGCAAGGCAGACGTTCCTAGCTTCAAAATGAAGCTGGATGTTCTGCTGCAGAATTCGCAACAGAGCAAATTTGAAAAGCCCGCCTTAGCTTCATTGACATGCCACTGGAGGGTCTGGTTCTCTTCCTCGGCCATCTCCCTGCATACACTCTGCTAAGCTATCCTTACCGTAGAGGTAGAAGGAGTGACCAATCAGAGCATGGGAACCCTTTCCCACAAGCCAATAGAAATAGGTGCTCGTCTCTTGGCTGACTTCAGAGGAGATAGTTGCAGATGATGAACAGCACAGCCAGAAGAATCCAACTTCAGACTTGACCAAAGAGAAGGAAAAAAACGAGCAACTCCAAAATGGCAATAAGGTCAGGTTTATTACAGGTACCCTACAAGCCGGCTCAGGATGCCCCATGGGTGGGACATATGAATTGACCAATGGGAAACGTGCTGACTTTCTACTGCTTCCCCCAGTCAACCCATTGCCACCTACTGGACAGACTCCACTAAGTCTGGCAGAGCAGAGGATCCTCCCCAGGGGTGGTCTCTGTTCTCTGGACTCAGTACTCCACCCTACCCATCCACTTAGTACCCCGACACCTCTTAACATCCTATATGTTCTTTGAACTATGGACTTTAATTAGACTTTCTGGCACCATAAGCAGATGCCCTGGCTGACTGCATAGAGCCTTATAATACATGTATGAAACACATAAAACATATTTTAATACATGAGGGACCTTGGAGAGAATCATGACTGTAAGGGACATAGGACTGAGATATCGGGGCTCGAAAACCAGGAGTCTGGGGGACACTGAAAAGCCCCGGTGTAATTCCACACGCATACCAGCAAATCATGCCTGCTCGCAGGGTAGAATTAAGGTACTACCGGTTGCTTCGGCCCCCAAACTCCAGCAAAAAAATTATTGCATTTTTACTCAAATATCCCACCTTAAACTTACACTCAGAATGTTTCATGAGTCTGGGGCAAAGGGAACATGGAAAGTGGAAAGCAGGGGTCACTTTAACTTTGCATGTAATGATACCTGGCCCCTGACTTATTGTGCTAGGTAGCTTCCAGGGACCAATGATGCCCAAGGGCAACCAGAGGGCTTAACCTTTATTGTGTAGCCTAGTTACCCTTATCAGAGAGACAAAGAGAGAGAGAGAGACTGCAACCTATGGTATGAGTCCCAAGTTGCTTACAGTATATACCTAACTAAACAGATCTTTATACAATAAGTGGAGAGACACGTGCTGAAAAAGGAACAGACCTCAGATACCTGGGAAATATGCTAATTTAATACTTTGCATATCCAAATTGTCATATGTTCCAGGAATCTCAGGTGTGTTCCTTTTCTTGTGCATAGGTGTCTCTCCACTTGTTGTATAAAGGCTTTTCTCTCTCAGTTTTCAGGGTCTCGATGGAAGTAAATCAAGGTTTTGTTTTTAATTTGGTGAATTAAAAAAAAGTTAAATTTGCAACAATAAAACAAACAATTTTCACAGTAGATTTAAACTTTGGATCAATGTTCACCCATTTATATGCTACATCTGCAGAAAGCAATGGCAGTGAAATGTCACTGCGGTTGCTCTTCAATTCTTTAAAGAAACAACGCTTTGGTGTGATGCGGCACAGGGCCATGTGTGACTATGATCACTCCGGCTACATATGTTATAAAAATATCATGATCTATATTATCATAAATATGGATCTGGCATATACTGTATGTGTAAAAAGTAATGAAAACATTTTGTGACACATGCATACCATCTGTATTCTTCCTTACAACTTCATGTTTATGGGATGAGAAGATTTCTAGCATCCACTATATTATACATTACTCTTGTGGATTTGTCTGTATAGTTTATCAACTGAGAATCTAAATGCCATAAAAAAGACTGAAAAGAAATACATCATACGTAGCAGGTATCGGGTTATACTCATAGGCTGTATGTCTTCTTAACATCATGATGACTGAATAGATGGTGCTTCACAAACTGCTGCTTAAAAAAATGTTGGTTTATTAGTTCCAAAAAAAGTTACAATCTGAAAAATATGAAAGAGCACAGGAAAAAAACTCCAACTGGTTTCGGTGTCTCTACCAGGACTTTTTCAAGTAGAAACTTAACTCCCACCCACCCGTAACTCCCTCTATACTAAAGGGTCCTCTTCTTGGCTGGTGTTCATGGAGTTGCTGGACTGGGAGGGGACCTCTTCCTCATGCCAGAGATGGAGGAGGGTCAAGATCAAGCTTCAAGTAGGAGATGAATGGAGCTTCCTCCTCCTCACGCTGGAGGAGCAAGATATAAAATTCTGGCAGCAGTTTTAAAAGAAACCAAATGTAATTTAATACACATTCTGCATATCTTTTGTCCATACTAGTGTATGAACCAGTAACACAGTCAACTCTCTACACTTTATATACTGACAACACTGCAAACAGCACTTATTACAAAACACTGACAACGAAACTCACGGGACCAGTGAACAATATCCTACAGTCCCCATCCAGCACATCGTAGTGGTCTTCCCCCTCCTTCAGCCACCATGGGAAGTGATTGTTCCGGTTGAACTGCTGCCGAGGAGGCCATCCGTGCTTCTCTCCTGCTCATTGCCCAGCCACAACAGGAGGAGCGTGTTAGCTTGACCAGTGCCCCTCTACAAAACTTAAAGAAATAGAGAGTATTAACAAACAATACAATATGTAGCCAGGTCCTCTGTTTTCCCCCCTTGCCTCCACTGAGTGCAAGGACACCCGCTGTGCAGCGGGAAGTACCCGTGGGGCGATCGCGTTGACAGCGGCTCCCGTAGCAGGACGCCGCCATTTTGCGCATAACCACGCATGCGCAGCAGTGCCAGGAGTTGCAGTGGCCATGAATGATGTCGCGCATGTGCGGTACAAGCGTGCAAAGTGGGGCCACAAAGATAAAGGCTCTGAGCAGGGACTACAAGTCCCATGAGCCTTAGTAATGGTCACCTGACCATGCCAGCCAATAGGGCGCTAGGGTTGTATTAAGAAGGGAAATAGGAAGCTGACAGTGGAGCACGAGTGTCAGTAGGTGCCAGGAGATGCTAGGGGAAGGAGATGCAGAGAGGCAAGTAGCCTCTGCACTAGGCCAGAAACCCCAAGGCCCCAGTTAAGGCCCTGAGACACCACCAGTTTGTGGCTGCTGTAGGGAAGGCCCCTTAGATAAGGACCTTGTCTGGTTAGTGATTAGTGCTAGTCAGGGACACAGCTGCTGTGCTGAGTAACCTGCTCTTCTTAGTCTGGGACCAGACAATTGGATTGAAGATAAAGACTATCCTCACCCTGTAGCCTCTCCCTGTTGTGGGAGCTCATTGCGGAGGACATCATGCGATCGGCGGACCCTTAGTTTCTACGTTATCGTGCCCGGGTGTGGACACACCCAGCAGGAACCTCTCCCTCTATGTGCACCAACAACTCCATACAGTACAGGCGCTGATCACGCCTAAAGGGGTGGGCTCCTTTCTGGGGACACTTGGAGGGTTACGTGACTAAAGGGGGTTCCCACAATATTGTGGACACGGTGTGGGGGTTACACAGTGGTAGGATAAGGCCCTGCGAGGTAAAGGTTTAGATGTACCAATTAGCGCACTGTTTATTCAATGCTAACTCAGTTCAGAGAATAGTAAAGGTTGTTATCTGTGTTTGTTACTGGTGATTCTTGACAAGGGTAATCTCACACCCTTTGGGATCCTGGGCAAGTGGAGGCACTGCCAGTTACTATATTGATGCCCCAGGCTCCATGTGGCAGAGGCCCAGATCTCTCTGAGCCAGCAGGTGACGCTAGCACCAGTAGACCCTATATGTTAGACGGAAAAAGGGCTACAAATATATTGACTATCATTTGTACAGGAACACAATATGCAGATAATAGAGTAGGTACTGTATTTACACTTAATCTGGTAGGGAAAAATAACATCAACAAGCAGTCCGTCTTGTCCCAGAATTGCTGTAGTAACCACTGATGCAAGAATGTGAGGATTCTGTGTGGGGATTCCCAATGGGCTCTGTGGATCGGCCCAGATGTCTTCCTGCCATCTTAAAAATTATTAGAAATGTCTAGTAGGGTGGCGTTAAATTGTTGTATTAATCAAGAACATTCAAAACAACTTGAGGGAGTTGTTGAATGATCTTAAAAAGTAGTATGTTATACAAAGCTGTCTCCATATTTCCCCCTCAATTGGTGTATGGGTGTCCCCAAGTGTCTCTATAAAAAAAAATATGTCATGTTTAAAAGGTACAGCACAAAATATAATTTATGTTACACCTGAACAATTGCACACTGCTGAAATCAGTAGTGGGCATTTGATATACTGTAGGTAGGTGCCACTACAGCTCTTGATTCATTCAAGTAAACACTTACTGTATATTCATAGAAAAATTAGATATTGCCAGTTTAGGCAACAGAGGGCGCGTTCCATATCTTATACCCATTGAGGCTCTGATTCTCTGAGCAGCACTGACTTTGTTCGGGATACTTGTTGGTTTGTTCTACAACCCAGCGTGACGCGACGCGAACTTCAGGAAGACGCCAGTTGATGACGTCACAGATACATGTGGAGCAACCCGGAACTGGCAAGAAGAGTCTTCCTCTACACAACAGCGGCAGTGGCGTCATCACCGTGAAGTGAGGAACTCTAATTTGGAGTGGAGAGAGTTTATCCTGGGTGCCTGCTACTGGAGGAGAGAAACCTAAGCCACCACGGCGTGTTACTGTGTTGCTGTTCGTCGAGTGGTAACATGTCCCTAACATGTCATGCTGTTTATTTTTAATCTTGATGTACGTACAATACTCACCTTTAATATAAATTTTATTTTCAATTATACTACACTATGAGGTTTTTTTGCGCTGTTTTTCTTTTCGTTTTTGTACTAGTCCTGGTGTGCTGAGCCATCCCATGAGAACAGCGGCATCAACCTCATCCTAAACAGGTTGTCTAATTCCCTTAAGTGTCACAATTGCACTAATTCACAATCACTTATATTACAACTTATGAGCGCAGATCACTTTCTTTCACTTTGGCTTAAGAAATTAGTAACACATCTGAATTATATTTCAAGTAGTGGCCCATTTACCTCAGCCAATCTTTTGTTACTAAAAGTGCAAATCTTTATAAGTCATTCCCACTCCATCAGTAAACAAAACTAGCCACCTGTTGCCTAAACTGGCAATATCTAATTTTTCTGTGAATATACAGTAAGTGTTTACTTGAATGAATCAAGAGCTGTAGTGGCACCTACCTACAGTATATCAAATGCCCACTACTGATTTCAGCAGTGTGCAATTGTTCAGGTGTAACATAAATTATATTTTTGTGCTGTACCTTTTAAACATGACATAATTTTTTTCATAGAAACACTTGGGGACACCCATACAGTGCACCAAATTGAGGGGGAAATATGGAGACAGCTTTGTATAACACACTACTTTTTAAGATCATTCAACAACTCCCTCAAGTTGTTTTGAATGTTCTTGATTAATACAACAATTTAACGCCACCCTACTAGACATTTCTAATAATTTTTAAGATGGCAGGAAGACATCTGGGCCGATCCACAGAGCCCATCGGGAATCCCCACACAGAATCCCCACATTCTTGCACCAGCGGTTACTACAGCAATTCTGGGACAAAACGGACTGCTTGTTGATGTTATTTTTCCCTACCAGATTAAGTGTAAATACAGTACCTACTCTATTATCTGCATATTGTGTTCCTGTACAAATGATAGTCAATATATTTGTAGCCCTTTTTCCGTCTAACATATAGGGTCTACTGGTGCTAGCTTCACCTGCTGGCTCACAGAGATCTGGGCCTCTGCCACATGGAGCCTGGGGCATCAATATAGTAACTGGCAGCGCCTCCACTTGCCCAGGATCCCAAAGGGTGTGAGATTACCCTGGTCAAGAATCACTAGTAGCAAACACAGATAACAACCTTTACTATTCTCTGAACTGAGTTAGCATTGAATAAACAGTGCGCTAATTGGTACATCTAAACCTTCACCTCGCAGGGCCTTATCCTACCACCGTGTAACCCCCACACCGTGTCCACAATATTGTAGGAACCCCCTTTAGTCACGTAACCCTCCAAATGTCCCCAAAAAGGAGCCCACCCCTCTAGGCGTGATCAGCGCCTGTACTGTATGGAGTTGTTGGTGCACATAGAGGGAGAGGTACCTGCTGGGTGTGTCCACACCCAGGCACGATAACGTAGAAACTAAGGGTCCGCCGATCGCATGATGTCACTTTGTCTTGTTTTGCTCACGTTTGCAGCACATTTTTTGTATATTGATTGTGTTTGTTGTATCAATTGTTGCACTTCATCAATATGGCTTGGTCATTATCTAGCTGTAGAGAGAAACAAGCAGCATTATTTGATTCTATGTTCAAAGATGAAACAAATGTATTTGAAGATAATACTCTATCTGATATCCCCATTGAAGCCCATTTCAAACAGCTAGAAAATCTGCTACTGGTTGAGACCAAACAATGGTTAGAACGTAACACTATCCAAAGATATCTAGACTGTGGGAGAGTACCCCGTGGGTTACATTTAAAAAAACACATTTGGGAGAGATAACATCCACTTTATTATGAAGGAATGGGATAGAATTCAGGAGGAATGTTCTAGAGAACTAATGAGGTTGATCATCTTTGAGTGTAGTAAATCCATTGCTGCTCTAGAAAAAGAAATAGGTAAAAAAATCCTAATTTTGGAACCTTTAGTCATTAACACTGATTGTTCGAAATTGGAATGCGAACTCAAAATGACTTTAGAGTCAACAACAGAGGAAATTATGCTAAATAAGCAAAATAAATTTTATCGTGATAAACACGACTATGATAATGGTCAATAAAAGGATTGGAGTAGATTTGAAAGAGAAAAAGGCAATGTTACAAATGGCCAAAATCCCCCTCAAAAATATCAAGGTGGGCAACATCAGAAAAAAAGGGAGAATAGTCTCCACTTTGAAGGGAAGAGGGGCCAAAAAGAACAGCCTAAAGAAAATCGTAAATCTTACAAAAGCTACCCCAAAAAAACACAAGACAAACAATATAGACACTATAATAAAAGGAGAGATCGTTCAAATAATAGATCAGAGTACACCCATAAAGAAACATATGGTAGAGAGACATACTCTAAAGATAAAACTATGAACATAAGAGGGTAAATACACCCCCTAGGAAGGACTCTGAGCAACAATCTCCTAAACGATCCCTTTTTCTGGAGGAACTCAAGCTACGATACTTGGATCCAACTGAGAAAGGGAGTACAGTCAGAGAGAAAGAGAGAAAATGTCTAGAAACTGCCAGGTCACAGAAAAGACATCATTCACCCGAAGAGGAACAAGGGGGGGGGGGGGTGCAAAACCAAAGCAAAGAAGAGAATCAAACTAGACTCAAAAAACAAATCTTTTAGAGGTATTTTTAATTTATCCTCAATAGAGCTAACCTTATGTCAAAAGTTGGTCCTTAGTAAAGGCCTCAAATTTTCCCAATCTAGTGGTCCAAATGGGTTCCAGTTGTTTACAGATTTACATAAATGTACTAGGAACCTGACACTTAAAAGACATTTCTTGAAAAAAGAAAAAGGAAATGAATTCAATGACAAGGACATAAATTTGGACTCTACAATTGAGGATATAAATTTGACATTATGTCAACATAGTAATTTTAAACCACCATCCAGGTTTTATCCTGCCCAAAATAAAGGCAGTTTTATAGATTGGTTTTTTAATGTAGTAAATAATGAATTTACAACACTGGTAAAAAAATTTAAACCATCAGACATTCCACATCATCTTAGTTACATGAGCATCTAGCTCTAAAAGAGTTGCAGGATAAAAAAGATCTGATCATAAGACAAGCAGATAAAGGTGGGGGAGAAGTGCTTCAAAACTGTAAGGACTACGAAACTGAGGCAATACGTATATTGAGTGATTCTATAAATTACAGTATGGGAAACTCACTCAGGATCCTACAAAACGGTTCTTACTAGAGCTTAAAAACCTTCTCGATGAGGCTGTTGAGTCCACAGTGATAGCAAAATCTGAATACCAATTTTTACATGTTCAATTTCCTATTATACCAGTATATTATCATCTTCCCAAGATACACAAGACATTAATCGATCCACCGGGTAGACCCATAATCTCCGGAATTAGCTCATTAACATCAAACTTGTCCCAGTATGTAGACTATTTCCTACAGAAATATGTCAAACTGTTGCCATCATATATTAAAGATACAACTGCCGTTTTAAATTCAGTCAAAACAATCAAATGGCAAGAAAACTATAGATGGGCGACATTCGATGTCAGTCCCTTTATACATATATTCCCCATATTAAGGGTATTGAGGCAATTAAAGAGACACTAACACAAGACATAGATCTACACCCATTGAATTGTGAATTTATCATCAATGCCATTAGCTTTATTTTGTCACACAACTATGTTCTATTTATGAATCAATTCTTCATCCAGTTGTGTGGCACAGCTATGGGGACACGTTTTGCCCCCAGTTATGCCAACATATATATGGGGGCATGGGAAGATCGCTTCATTTGGCACAATAATCCATTTGCAGATAAAGTTATTGTTTGGCAGAGATATATCGATGATGTCTTGTGTATCTGGGAGGGTGATGATAATACTCTGGATCTCTTCAAGGTCTATCTTAATAATAACAATTTCAATTTGAAATTTACTTCTGAGACAAACACTAACCAGATAGATTTCTTGGATTTGAGTTTGGAATCCAGAATAGGTCAAAATATCAACACCAGAATTTTCTTTAAGAAAGTGGACACTAACAGCTACTTATTGCCATCCAGTAATCATAAAAGATCCTGGATTGACAATATACCCCTAAGTCAGTTTATGCATATCAAACGAAATTGCAGTCTCCAGACTGATTTTGAGGTTCAATCAGCCACTCTTTTAGAGAGGTTCATTGAACGAGGGTACGACAAGGCCTTACTAATTAATTCTCTGGAGAAAGTTGACAACATGAAGAGGGAGTCATTATTGCTACAAAAACAAAAAGAGAGCAATGATAATACAAGTGACAACAAATTAAAAGTTCCATTTATCACAGAATACAATTCGGTTAGTACGAATATTCAAAAAATTATCAACAAAAACTGGAATATTTTATGTAATGACCCGATTTTTGGTCCTTCTCTCCACCATAAACCCAGCTTTATTTACCATAGGGCAAACACTTTAAAACATTATCTGGCACCAAGTGATATTGGACCTCCGATTACTACATCTTCGGGGATCCCTTGGATGCCACAAAAGCCCAACGGTAATTTTAGCTGTGGAAAATGCAAAGCATGTAATATGCTTAATACAGATCGTAAACAATTCAAATCAAATACTACTAAAGAATGTTTTACTGTAAAAGATTGCATATCCTGCAAATCTACTTAAGTGGTTTATCTTCTGCAATGTCCCTACGGATACCAATATGTTGGACGCACAAAAAGATTCTTGAGGATAAGAATTCTAGAACACGCTAGAAATATTAGATTAGGTCTTGAACAACATAGCGTCTCTAGACACTTTAATTCCAAATATAATTGTGATTCTACGTTACTGAAATATATTTGTTTCCAGATTGTCTCACCAGGGAGACGTGGTGGGGACAGAGACAAAATGCTTTCCAAACAGGAGAGTCTATGGATTTACAAACTGCAGACTCTGTCCCAATTAGGTCTCAATGAGGAGATTGACGTTTGGTCATTATTTGGATCTCCTTGCAGATTTTTATTGTTCAACATCACCAGTAATTGTCTAGATTCGGATTTTTATATTTATATTACACTGGCGACACACTTTATTCGAGCTCGGCTAGTCCCACGAATTCGGGTATACCCGGGTGTATTGAGGTTTGTGACTGTTTTCTGCCCGAGTGCATTGAGGTATTTTCCAGGCAGGGATTGAAGCATTTTATTCCCGCTGGCTGCAATACTGCACAGTATATATATATATATATACTGCATTACAATTCATGAATTTATGCCATCTGGTAGACACGCGAAGCATTCAGCCTATTAAATCCTAATCATTATCATTTAACAGATCAGCCGCCCGTCAGCCAGGCATGAACCCAGGCTGGGAAGGCAAACGCAACGGGGCTTGTCACAGGTGAGGAGCGGCGCATTCCAGGTATCTGCCAGGTACATACTGGGTATTTGCTCGAATAAAGTGTGTCGGTGCAGTATTATTATTTTTTTTTAATTATGTCTAACGATTTAATTTGAGGTCCAATCTTTTCTCTCTATATACCTATTTGTCTGTGGTGATTTTCCATATAGACCTTATCACACTATTAATTAACATTAGGAAATATTATCATATGTATTAAGTATGTTATTAACTTTTGTCTCTTTATTTTTAGAGCATTTCTTGTCGCTTTATGATGTTTATTAAATAAAAATGTGACTATGTAATGTTATTAAGTATGTATAGTGTTAACCCTGTATACCTCCGGGTGAGGGGCCGCTCTGTTTAGCTATAGCCAATCACAGAAGAGTTATATGCTTCTCCAGATGAGGGGCGGATCTATTCAGTGCGGCCAATCACAGGAGAGCTACGGGTATATGAAGCGCCCCTGCAGCCACCTCCACTATTCCCTGACGAAGTATACATCTATACGAAACGCGTAGGAAGAGGGCGCGTTCCATATCTTATACCCATTGAGGCTCTGATTCTCTGAGCAGCACTGACTTGGTTCGGGACACTCGTTGGTTTGTTCTACAACCCAGCGTGATGCGACGCGAACTTCAGAAAGACGCCAGTTGATGACGTCACAGATACATGTGGAGCAACCCGGGACTGGCAAGGAGAGTCTCCCTCTACACAACAGCGGCAGCGGCGTCCTCACCGTGAAGTGAGGAACTGTAATTTGGAGTGGAGAGAGTTTATCCTGGGTCCCTGCTACTGGAGGAGAGAAACCTAAGCCACCATGGCGTGTTCCTGTGTTGCTGTTCGTCGAGTGGTAACATGTCCCTAACATGCAGCAAGAAGAAGGGTATAGATGTGTAGCACTGCCGCAGTTTCCAGCTCCCAGTGAAACCGGAAAAATGATGAGGTAAGCTTTCAATTGAACAACAGGTCAGGTTTTATTGCAGGGTGGTGCAGCAAGGGGACAACGGAGCAACACTAACGCACCTACGCGTTTCGTGCACTAGGCACTTTATCAAGTGATACCTTGATAAAGTGCCTAGTGCACGAAACGCGTAGGTGCGTTAGTGTTGCTCCGTTGTCCCCTTGCTGCACCACCCTGCAATAAAACCTGACCTGTTGTTCAATTGAAAGCTTACCTCATCATTTTTCCGGTTTCACTGGGAGCTGGAAACTGCGGCAGTGCTACACATCTATACCCTTCTTCTTGCTGCATACTTACCTGGATGAACAGCACGCCCTGGATATCGAGGAGTCCTGCCAGCACCAAGGTAAAGGGCCATAGTGCCCCCACATATATGTATATGGTTACCGGTGCCTGTTATTACGTCCTATTGGTTACTAGGAGGGGTCGTCATGGGGTTTCTTTCTGTGATGGTCAAGTGGACCTCACTAGACTCCTAGCCCTTACCTGACAAATTACCACATCATTCATGGACTTTCTCATGTTATCCAGTATTATTTACATATGTCATGGAGGAATTCTGACCGATTTTGACGCATCACAAACACATTTTTGTCCCTAACATGTCATGCTGTTTATTTTTAATCTTGATGTACGTGCAATACTCACCTTTAATATAAATTTTATTTTCAATTATACTACACTATGAGATTTTTTTGCGCTGTTTTTCTTTTCGTTTTTGTAATTTCTTAAGTCACATGAAGAGTAGTGATAAACGCTCTATACAATGCATATTTTCAGTATATTCAAGGCACGTAGGTACAAGATCATTGCACAAGCAGAGGACACGTCACAACCAATTATGTGGGTGGATGGGGGGAGGGTTGGACTACTAATAATGTAATATTGTAGCAAGTTTCTGATGCTGTTTTTTCTCCAGCACGTTACATATACAGTACAATCCACATTTATCCCACGCAGGGGTGTGCAGCGCACAGCAGTAATGAGGAGGAGCAGGTCTTGCAGTAAAATAGTCCTTTATTAATAATTCATGGTGTGGGACAACAGCAAACCTTCAACGCGTTTCGTTCAAAGGAACTTTATCAAGAAGTGCTGTGCATATTAAAAACAACAATTTAAATACAACTGACTGCCTGATTTTCGCGCCAAATCGTGACGTCATAATTGCGTTTTAACCAATAAAAATCGTGGTCCTCGCGCATGCGCGCGGCGCCAAACTCTATGGTAAACTCTATGGTTATACTGATCCTCGCGCATGCGCGCGGCGCCAGACACTGTGAATAAACTTATTTCCTTATCCATTCCCCGCGCATGCGCGCGGCGGCAGAATGTCAGGCATCCCACTGCTCATGCCAGCCGTGTATACAGCAGGAGACATACGCCCCTCCGGGCGGGTCTTCGTGCTGAAACACGCCTCTGGCCAATGCGTGGTGATTCCCCCTCCTCCATGGTCCGCGCATGCGCAATGGATTCACGACTTAAATAATTAATTAAATCAATCCCTGTCAGGGAACAGAGGACAGGGGATTGAGGTATGAAACACAAAAAATCAATAAATGATATTGAATGGGCTGGAAGGCAGTAAGCTATATTATAATAAAATGACATATAGGCAAAAATGTGAGTATATAAATATACATTCAAGTCATCATAAATACTTTTGTAAACAAAAAATATATATGTGATATATTGTAAAAAAACATATAACAAGACAATTTATTATTAAAAATTATATTAATCCAAAAATATATTAAATGATCAAATCAAATAATAAAACATTTTAAAAACAACAATGTATCTTGTGCCTAATTTAAGCAACAGCAAATTGCATGCCCTGATGGATGAAAATGATGGTCATATGAATTTCTAGTTTTGTTACTCAATGTATTCCTATCAATGGTGGAGTATTATACATGTATATTTTTAGATTAAATTTTTAATTTGAGCACCTTGACCTGACTCAGAGTTAGCCTATCTAGACGATTCTAAAGTACTGATTATGGTTATTACCAATAACAAGAGTGATCTATATAGAATCTTGATTATATTCATAGAGGTGTATACTAATTTTTGGTCATAATGAATATTTTGTAGGGATATGAAAATGAATCCCAATAAAAGGACTTAGTTATGTTTCTCTCATCTATTTATAGATTTAAGGTATGGTATATATAATGTTTTACCCGAAACCATTACATTCATTTAAGGAAATGGTTAATGTTCCATTCTATATTTATTCCCTCAGGGAACCTTGTTCTTAATGTGAATATCCAATAGGATTCTCTACAGTCTAATGTTTTTACAATGTTACCCCCTCTTTCTTTTCTGATTATCTTCTCAATACCCACAAATGAGAAGTTACTGATGCCGCCTTGTTCACATTCCGAAAAATGTTTTGATACAGGGTGTTCCTTGTCATTTTTACGTATCAACCTGCAATGTTCTTGCATCCTAATTTTTAGTGCCCTTGTGGTCCTACCAACATATCTCTTCCCACAGCCACAATTGATGAGATACACTACAAATGTGGTATTACAATTAATAAAATTGTGTATAGTGTGGCGTTTATGTGGACTGTGGGAAAAGATATGTCGTGCCGGTTTCATGAATTGACACATGTTACAGTGATTACATCTGAAGGATCCTTTGGTCAAGAAATGATCTGAACTCTTAACTGGTGTTGATACTACACTTGGGGATAAAAATGTTGCTAATGTCTTGGCTCGTCTATATACGAATTTGGGACCCGTGTCTGTGTATTCCTTAAGAATGGGATCCATCCTTAACAATTCCCAATGTTTTCTAACAATTTTATTTACTGGACTGCTTGATTTATTATATTGTGAGATGAACAACGGACACGTTCCGTCTTTTTTATTGTCTATTCTTGTTGTTTTAGTGTGTTGGCCTCCCCTCCCTGCTCTGGACACGGACGGCATAACTGTTTCTCGTTCAATTTCTTTGACTTCCTGTAGTGTAGTTTGGAGGGTCTCCCGGTCATATCCCCTCTCAATAAATTTGTTTGTCAGTTCATCAGACTGAGTCACGAAGCTGTCAAGAGTAGAACAGTTCCGCCTCAGTCTGAGGTACTGTCCTTTGGGTATTCCCTTAATTACAGATCTGGGGTGGCAACTGTCCGCTCTATCACATATATATTTTTTGTTTACAAAAGTATTTATGATGACTTGAATGTATATTTATATACTCACATTTTTGCCTATATGTCATTTTATTATAATATAGCTTACTGCCTTCCAGCCCATTCAATATCATTTATTGATTTTTTGTGTTTCATACCTCAATCCCCTGTCCTCTGTTCCCTGACAGGGATTGATTTAATTAATTATTTAAGTCGTGAATCCATTGCGCATGCGCGGACCATGGAGGAGGGGGAATCACCACGCATTGGCCAGAGGCGTGTTTCAGCACGAAGACCCGCCCGGAGGGGCGTATGTCTCCTGCTGTATACACGGCTGGCATGAGCAGTGGGATGCCTGACATTCTGCCGCCGCGCGCATGCGCGGGGAATGGATAAGGAAATAAGTTTATTCACAGTGTCTGGCGCCGCGCGCATGCGCGAGGATCAGTATAACCATAGAGTTTACCATAGAGTTTGGCGCCGCGCGCATGCGCGAGGACCACGATTTTTATTGGTTAAAACGCAATTATGACGTCACGATTTGGCGCGAAAATCAGGCAGTCAGCTGTATTTAAATTGTTGTTTTTAATATGCACAGCACTTCTTGATAAAGTTCCTTTGAACGAAACGCGTTGAAGGTTTGCTGTTGTCCCACACCATGAATTATTAATAAAGGACTATTTTACTGCAAGACCTGCTCCTCCTCATTACTGCTGTGCGCTGCACACCCCTGCTTTGGATCTACACCCTATACGGCTGCACGCTTTGGAAGGGAGACTGGGAAAGAAAGAATATTACAGTGAGTACTAACCTGGGGCTACCTAATGAGGAAAGAGAGGGCTGTCTTTTGGAAACCCAATCTAACCTTCAAGGTACCTTATGCCCATTTAAAGGCACAGTACTAAGAGCAAAACTGTTATTACCCAGCATATACTCCCTTCCTTTAATACAGCCCCAGCACTTTGAGCACCATCATACAACTTACAATTATGCTTCACCTTATGGTAGCTCGTGCATAAGTGGACTGGTGATGAATTAAGGAATTTGTTATATGAATATATACAATCGTTTGTTCTACATAGGAGCAGGTCTGTGCATTTCTTCAATTGTTTTATGGACATTGATTCACATTATTTGTGGGCACCTAAATGGATGATATGGAGGATCTACAAGAGAATACAACCCCAGTTGCATACACTTTTAATTGTGGAGATGATACAGGTAGAAAGAAAAAAGCCCTCCGAGTCTTTGAAAATGTAGTAGAAACCGACACAAATGATATCTGTGATTTAAAAATATATTTCCAAAAGTTAGAAAGATTGTTGATCTACAAAACCCGAATCTGGTGGGACATTGTAGCTACAGAGAATTACCTTAAAATGAAAAGAATTCCACGGGGCCTTAGAATGAAGAAAGCACCAACATTTGGTTTCCCTGACAAAAATTTTGAAGAACAGTGGATCACCATGCTGAACACCTGTTCCTTTGGCCTAATGGAATTAATTTTGCAACATAAGATCAAAGAGAAATCAACACTAGACACACAGATTAAAGAGCTTCAGGATAAGCTTCGGAGATTCAAGGACATTGAGGGCTTTACTAAATATGACCAGATATTAGCCAAGACAGTGGAGGAGGCTGAAAGAGAAATCATGATACGTAAACAAAACAAATATGATCGTGATCGTATAGATTACGAAAAAAATCAAATCTACAACTGGCAGAGGACTGTTCCTGTGTTTGACCGTTTTTCAAGGGATACATCTAACAATCAATCACGTAGATCAACCCCAAGTAAATCTATCTTAAAAACCAGTAACTTTGACTATCAGAGTGGGGACTCAGAACTGTCTGATGTGGAGACTACATCACACTCTGTCTCATTTATGGATATGGAAAACAGATCCAACAATACTCAACGGGGGAATACTGATCATCCCAGAGATGAGAGGCGTCCGTCAGATGGCATGGCATCCCGGGGGGAATCTACAGCTTCTAAAGCGAGTGATACTTACCAAACTGATCAACAGTCAAAAAACTATCTTATGTTCAGGAGAGACGAAAGAGGACAAGGAGGGGGGGGAAGAAAAGACACGGGAGGCAAGAGAGCAAACAAAAGAAAGAAGAATTATTAATATGTACCAATAATGTTATCAATATCTCTGGTATAGAGTTGTCCCCTGCTGAGACCTCACTCCTTAATAAAGGATTAAAATATGCTCCCACTATGGACATCGATCTCTTTGGTGGAGTGGTCGATGTCCATAAGTTTGTGCGTAAAATTACCGTAAGAAAATTTTTCCATCACTCAAATAGTGGAGGTGGGCCTCAGACGGCGACAACTCCAGGGGATTCACTTTGTGATTCAACCATATGTGAAATAACCAATCCTTCTTGCTCACCACCCTCCTTCCCCAATACAGGAACTGTTGCCTCATTTAGAGATGATTGTATACTTAGGGACATGGAAGATCTCTTTTTAGAAGGTAACACTTTAGAAGACACGCAAACACACATTTTAGGAGACTGGGAATCCAAACTCAGGGAGAAATATATATTTTATCCCACATTTGCTAAAGGTCCATATCTGAATATGTTTGAGAACCTTGTGGTCCGTGATCTCAGATTGTTGGCTCAGGGCTTTTCCTTTTCTCCTTCTAGGTATGACAACCTTAATAAGGAGGAGAGAATTGCCATTAAGTCACTACAGGAAAATTCGATGTTAGTAATAAAGAATGCAGACAAAGGGGGTGCTGTGGTGGTACAGAGTAGGACTGACTACTTCAAGGAGGCATTTCGCCAACTTGGAGATGTGTCCTCCTATTCTGTGCTACCACGGGATCCCACAGACTGTTTTTTGAGGGAACTCCTTGAGCTTATAGATCTGGGGACAGCCACACATGTTTTGACTAAAAATGAATCAGACTTTATCATTAATCACCACCCTATCATTCCCATATACCACCATCTCCCAAAGATCCATAAGACATTGGTCGACCCTCCTGGTCGGCCAATAGTCTCTAGCATTGGATCTTTGGGAGATGGTTTGTCTCAATATGTGAATGCATACTTGCAACCCTTTGTTAGGAACTTGCCCTCCTTTGTTCTGGACTCGGGGGACCTTCTAACTAAATTACAACATATTAGTTGGAATCAGGACTACCTGTGGGTCACTATGGATGTGGTCTCCCTGTACTCAATCATTCAACATGATCTGGGCATGACAGCTGTCCGCCATTTTATAGAATGTCCAGGTAGCTCAATACTTACAACCACCTTTATAATGGAATAAATACTTTTTTTACTCACGCACAATTATTTTCTTTTTGATCACAAATTTTATTTGCAACTTCGGGGGACGGCAATGGGGACAAGTTTTGCCCCCTCTTATGCCAACCTCTTTATGGGGTGGTGGGAGAATAACTTCATTTTTGGTAGCACAAACTCTTATAGACACAATATCATTTTTTATAAACGTTTTATTGACGACCTTATTTTTATTTGGCACGGGAGCACTGACACTTTATTAGAATTTATAGAATACTTGAATAATAACACTTTTGATATTAAACTCACTATTGATTATCATACTCATCACATTAGCTACCTGGACATTCTATTTTACATTGACATCAACCAAAAAATACAATCGGACATTTATAAGAAACCAAATTCTCGAAATTCATTTCTTAGAGCGGACAGTTGCCACCCCAGATCTGTAATTAAGGGAATACCCAAAGGACAGTACCTCAGACTGAGGCGGAACTGTTCTACTCTTGACAGCTTCGTGACTCAGTCTGATGAACTGACAAACAAATTTATTGAGAGGGGATATGACCGGGAGACCCTCCAAACTACACTACAGGAAGTCAAAGAAATTGAACGAGAAACAGTTATGCCGTCCGTGTCCAGAGCAGGGAGGGGAGGCCAACACACTAAAACAACAAGAATAGACAATAAAAAAGACGGAACGTGTCCGTTGTTCATCTCACAATATAATAAATCAAGCAGTCCAGTAAATAAAATTGTTAGAAAACATTGGGAATTGTTAAGGATGGATCCCATTCTTAAGGAATACACAGACACGGGTCCCAAATTCGTATATAGACGAGCCAAGACATTAGCAACATTTTTATCCCCAAGTGTAGTATCAACACCAGTTAAGAGTTCAGATCATTTCTTGACCAAAGGATCCTTCAGATGTAATCACTGTAACATGTGTCAATTCATGAAACCGGCACGACATATCTTTTCCCACAGTCCACATAAACGCCACACTATACACAATTTTATTAATTGTAATACCACATTTGTAGTGTATCTCATCAATTGTGGCTGTGGGAAGAGATATGTTGGTAGGACCACAAGGGCACTAAAAATTAGGATGCAAGAACATTGCAGGTTGATACGTAAAAATGACAAGGAACACCCTGTATCAAAACATTTTTCGGAATGTGAACAAGGCGGCATCAGTAACTTCTCATTTGTGGGTATTGAGAAGATAATCAGAAAAGAAAGAGGGGGTAACATTGTAAAAACATTAGACTGTAGAGAATCCTATTGGATATTCACATTAAGAACAAGGTTCCCTGAGGGAATAAATATAGAATGGAACATTAACCATTTCCTTAAATGAATGTAATGGTTTCGGGTAAAACATTATATATACCATACCTTAAATCTATAAATAGATGAGAGAAACATAACTAAGTCCTTTTATTGGGATTCATTTTCATATCCCTACAAAATATTCATTATGACCAAAAATTAGTATACACCTCTATGAATATAATCAAGATTCTATATAGATCACTCTTGTTATTGGTAATAACCATAATCAGTACTTTAGAATCGTCTAGATAGGCTAACTCTGAGTCAGGTCAAGGTGCTCAAATTAAAAATTTAATCTAAAAATATACATGTATACAGCAGCGGCAGCTCTTATTCGAGCAAATGCCGCTGGCTGTATGAGGCTGGGAAGCGGGTAGCCGCGGCGCGTGGCGGCGCACTGTGACGTCACAGTCACATGCGCGCCTGGCTTCCCCGTCTTCCCCGGCTTCCCCAGGCTTCCCCGACACCCCTGGACATCAAATTAAGGTAAGCGGGGGTACGGGGAAGCAGAGGGGCAGAGCAGAAGGGGTACAGGGGTCCGGAAGGGTGTGCAAATTGCGCGCGATGAGGAGGGGGGGTGAGTGGGGGAACGCGGCGGCGCGCGTGCATTACTGGCGGCAGCTGGGGCAGATCCCGGCATGCCGCTGGTATTTGTTGCAATAAGATATGTCGGTACTGTAATACTCCACCATTGATAGGAATACATTGAGTAACAAAACTAGAAATTCATATGACCATCATTTTCATCCATCAGGGCATGCAATTTGCTGTTGCTTAAATTAGGCACAAGATACATTGTTGTTTTTAAAATGTTTTATTATTTGATTTGATCATTTAATATATTTTTGGATTAATATAATTTTTAATAATAAATTGTCTTGTTATATGTTTTTTTACAATATATCACATATATATTTTTTGTTTACAAAAGTATTTATGATGACTTGAATGTATATTTATATACTCACATTTTTGCCTATATGTCATTTTATTATAATATAGCTTACTGCCTTCCAGCCCATTCAATATCATTTATTGATTTTTTGTGTTTCATACCTCAATCCCCTGTCCTCTGTTCCCTGACAGGGATTGATTTAATTAATTATTTAAGTCGTGAATCCATTGCGCATGCGCGGACCATGGAGGAGGGGGAATCACCACGCATTGGCCAGAGGCGTGTTTCAGCACGAAGACCCGCCCGGAGGGGCGTATGTCTCCTGCTGTATACACGGCTGGCATGAGCAGTGGGATGCCTGACATTCTGGCGCCGCGCGCATGCGCGGGGAATGGATAAGGAAATAAGTTTATTCACAGTGTCTGGCGCCGCGCGCATGCGCGAGGATCAGTATAACCATAGAGTTTACCATAGAGTTTGGCGCCGCGCGCATGCGCGAGGACCACGATTTTTATTGGTTAAAACGCAATTATGACGTCACGATTTGGCGCGAAAATCAGGCAGTCAGCTGTATTTAAATTGTTGTTTTTAATATGCACAGCACTTCTTGATAAAGTTCCTTTGAACGAAACGCGTTGAAGGTTTGCTGTTGTCCCACACCATGAATTATTAATAAAGGACTATTTTACTGCAAGACCTGCTCCTCCTCATTACTGCTGTGCGCTGCACACCCCTGCTTTGGATCTACACCCTATACGGCTGCACGCTTTGGAAGGGAGACTGGGAAAGAAAGAATATTACAGTGAGTACTAACCTGGGGCTACCTAATGAGGAAAGAGAGGGCTGTCTTTTGGAAACCCAATCTAACCTTCAAGGTACCTTATGCCCATTTAAAGGCACAGTACTAAGAGCAAAACTGTTATTACCCAGCATATACTCCCTTCCTTTAATACAGCCCCAGCACTTTGAGCACCATCATACAACTCACATTTATCCCACCCCTTCTCACACAGCACACTCAGGGCCGCCAACAGCGGGGGACAAAGGGCACTGGCATCCCGGGCCCCGTGGGCCAAGGGGGCCCGGCCGTTCGGGCCCCTGCGCGGCCAGGCGCCAGTTATTTAAATACATTTTTAAAAAAAAGTTAAAAAAAATGGTGGCGATTCCCCGCGGTCCCGGCATGCATGCGCTGGGCCCGCTCCCACCCTCCCCCCCCTGCACCCAATATGGTACGGAGGGGGAAGTACAAGCTCCTTTGCGGCCTGCTCCCCCCCGCTCCCAATGTGGGATGGAGGGGGAAGTAGTAGCTCCTCTGCAGCCCGCTCCCCCTCCCCCTCCCAACGTGGGACAGAGGGGGAAGTTCTAGCTCCTCCTGCAGCCTGCTTCCCTCCGTGGCCAGCCTCCTGCGCGCCCCCCAAGCCCACCTCCCATGCCTCCCCCCCGAGCCCATGTCCCGTGCCCCCCCCGAGCCCACCTTCCATGCCCCTCCCCCTAGCCCACCTCCCGTGCCCCCCCCCGAGCCCACCTCCCGCGCCCACTCCTCAAGCCCACGTCCCGGGCAGCTGCCGCAGGGATATTGGGGGCAGAAGGGGGAAGCATCTGGCGGCAAGCTGCATCCACCCGGTCAAGGTAAGTCACCCCACCCAGTCACTGTCATCCACTGTCAACGTCACAAACTGTCACTGTCACCCACTGTCATCCACTGTCACTGTCACTCACTGTCACTGTCTCCCACTGTCATTGTCACCCACTGTCACTGTCACCCACTGTCACTGTCACCCACTGTCACCCACCCAGTCACTGACTGTCACCCACCCAGTCACTGACTATCACCCACTTAGTCACTGACTTTCACCCACCCAGTCACTGTCAACTACTGTCACTGTCACCACCTTGTCACTGTCACCAAGTCACTCTCTCCCACCCAGTCCCTGTCTCCCACCCAGTCACTGTCACCCAGTCACTGTCTCCCACCCAGTCACTGTCACCCAGTCACTGTCTCCCATCCAATCACTGTCACCCAGTCACTGTCTCCCACCCAGTCACTGTCTCCCACCCATCATGTCACTGTCTCCCTCCCTCCGTCATCCACCCACCCACCCATCGTCATTCACCCACACACCCACCGTCATTCATCCACCCACCCACTGTCATTCATCCACCCACCCACTCACTGTCATTCATCCAATTACCCACCTACCCACTGTCATTCATCCACCCCCCCACTGTCATTCATTTATCCACCCACCCACTGTCATTCATTCATCCAACCACCCACCCAACCCACTGTCATTCATCCACCCACCGTCATTCATCCACTCACCCACCCATACACCCAACCCACCCACTGTAATTCATTCATCCACCAACCCACTATTATTCTTTCATCCACCCACCCACTGTCATTCATTCATCCACCCACCCACCGTCATTCATCCACCCACTGTCATTCATCCACCCATCACCCACTGTCATTCATCCACCCATCCACCCATCCACCCATCCACCCACCCACTGTCATTCATCCACCCATCCACCCACCCACTGTCATCCACCCATCCACACAACCACTGTCATTCATCCACCCACCCATCGTCATTCATTCACCCACCCACTGTCATTCATCCACCCACCCACCGTCATTCATCCACCCATCCACCGTCATTCATCCACCCACCCACCGTCATTCATTCACCCACCCATCCACCCAACCACCGTCATTCATTCATCCACCCATCCATCCACCCACTATCATTCATCCACCCATCCACCCACTGTCATCCACCCACCCCAAAAAAAGGCTGGAAATATGTAAGGAAACAGTTAAAACTGAATAGTGATATTTCAAGTTTTATTCCTATACAAGGAAACCCAGAGTTCCTGGCCGGATCTACTAATCCCCCAGTCCTTATTTGTAAGGAACTGGGAATAATTAATATAACACAACTTATACACAAAAACGGCGGCAGGTCAAATCCTTCCAGGATTTAAAGAATTAAATAACATAGATAGTAATAGGTTTATTTGGCATTTTTTCAAGTCAAGCACTATTTAAATTAACTATTGACACAGAGTCCACAAGATTTTCACTATAACGCATTTGATTACACATAAAATGTCAAAGAGGTTGTTCTTGAAGACATTTAGCATTTTTAATAGGTTACTTAAAATAAAAAGGTGTAATTGTTTTTTCTTTTTATTACACCCATCTGGTGTATGACAGGTTATGCTTTGTCTCACAATAAAATGTATCTTTTTTGTTTTTATTTATGATGGGTTCCTAGAAAATGTAAGGTACTGTACAGTACAATAGTCGATTATTCATGAAGGCTTAATTGTAGTCAATGTGCTGGACACCTGTTAAGAGTAAAAGAAAGGAGTAGTTCATCTAGATTTCTAAATAAGCACAGGACAGTGTATATAGCCTGGAGCAGTGGTTCCCAACATCAGTCCTCAAGAACACAAAACAGAACAGGTTTTAAGCATATCCTTGATTAACCACATGTGGCACAATCAAAATGACTGAGCCACTGATTGAGCCACTGGTGATGAAGCATGAATATCCTTAACTTGACCTGTTGGGTGCTCTCAAGGATGGGAGTTGGGAACTACGGACCTGGAGGAATCTACATTTAAAAGACCACAAAAGCAGGCAGTTAAGTCTACAGAGTGTACTGTACATTTTACAAACAACAACAACAAACAAGGTTTTTGGGACAGTTCAATATCATAGAAACAGTATGCCTTATAAACAGGTTTCATTTAAGGGGTTGAACAAGGTTCTGACTTTTGAATCTTGCCATATTGATAGTCACATACAGTACTATAAAGTGACAAGCTCAACATCCACACACACAGTATTAAATATTTTATATATTAATAAATATATAATAATGCTGTGGTTTGGGGTTTTGAGCTTACTAAGATTGTGTATGTCTAATTGTAAATGGTTTTGGAGGTATATAGCCCCTCCTCTTAGTTAAAGCTCACACATCTCACCATTATTTAATCAGCATGTCCAAGCACATATGTTAAAACAGTAGTCCAGTGAGATGACCCATACTGATGATCAGAAAAACATATAAATGCTAATCTAGTGCATCCCACTCCTAAGTGCGAGTCTGCCTGTACCCGCCCGTCCGGATGGGTGGCTCCGTCAGACGTTCTCTGAACCTGGACTGTCACTCATCTGTGTCAGAGCTAATACCTACCCTACTCCAGTTGCCGGTTCATCAGTACAGGCTTGGTGGTCAGCTGTTGTACTTGATTTTTGATATGGCGTACTCTGGCTTGGTGAGATCATACCTTTATTGGACTGAGACTGCCTGCATCAGGGATATCCCTACTTCGGTGATTGTGTGCTTATGTGTCACCTTCCATTGTTTGCTACTGGTCAGTGTCAGCATGTGTGCTCTTCTTGGAGTCTATAGTCCATGGTTTTATACCTACAATGCCTATTTAAATGTCTTTTTTGCATGTGCATACCCCCTTTTCAATCACTAAATGATTTAAATACTACACCTTGAGGGTTTTGCAATATTATTTTTGTTTATGCTCACGTTTGTGATGTTTGAGCCATCTACCTGAAAAGCAGTATATCCTCCAATTGTATTGTATTGTACAGTATGTCTTTATTTATATAGCGCCATTAATGTACATAGCGCTTCACAGTTGTAATAAACGGGGTAATCAAATAAACAACAGATAATATAAATAACAGGTCATGGGAATAAGTGCTTCAGACATAAAAGTAACATTAAGGAAGAGGAGTCCCTGCTCCGAGGAGCTTACAATCTAATATAAGGGAAGTTCTTTCTTTATGCCTTCCCCTATTTTTTCACTTTCACTATTTGGTCCTTTTTGCCACTGTTGCTCTAGTGAATATTCACTTTATAATTGTTCACCACACTTTGTACATTTGAGCGCATCTTATTGTTTACATTAGATCTTGTATGTCTACTTTGAGACTATGAATGATCAAGGTTGTATTGGTGTATGATAATTACAAAAGTAAGTAAAAAAAACTATAAAGTAAAAATTGTAATTGCATGCTGATATGCAAAACTGTTAAAACCATCCATGACATGTGTGCAACAGTATGTGCAGCGCGCATTCCCTGGGATGCATAGCCACTACAGATATTCACAGTGCAGAGCCATCTGGCGGTCATACACAGACATTTACATTAAAAGAAAAAACACCATTTAAATGAAGTACATTTTGTGGCTGTCCAGCACCTTTCCACAGCTGGAATTTAGCACACAGAGGGGGCTATGCACTAAGCTCCGAGCTTTTGCGCTGGCCTGAAAAAAATTAGCACGTCCGATAAAAAATGAAGCCGGCGGCGCGATTCACTAAGGCCCGCAGCCCATTTCCTATCGGACGTGTCCAAAACTGGCTTATCGTGCGAGCAAGCTTTTTTCCCTCTGCTATCGCACTTAAAGTTCACGTACGCTACCTGATAGGAAAAAAAGCCGCACGTTACATTTGCATGGAGATTTGCTATCTCCATGCAAGGCTATTACTGGCGATCGTACACTAAATAAATACATTTTATTTATAGTGTACATGAGCAGGGGGTCTCCGGAGTTGAAACACATTGGTTTCATGTCCGAGGACCCCCTACTTCATGAGATACAGGCCCCGTTATGGGGTGCCGGTATCCCCTGCAGTTTAAAGCTTCCACGTCACGTGACCGGGTTATTTACATTCTGCAGGGGATACTGGCACCCCATAAAGGGGCCTGTATCTCCTGAACTAGGGGGTCCTCGGACCTGAAACCAATGCAGTTCAACTCCGGAGACCCCCTGCACATCTACACTACTGTCAAAACATACATACCAATAATTCCTTACCGTAGCGGCTATCTGCTGTGGTTATGAAGCAGCATGAATGTAAATTGTAATAATAGCATGCGGGAGCAGGGGGTCCCCTGAGCTGAACCGCATTGAGTTCAGCCTCAGGGCCCCCCTACTTCTTGTGATACAGGCCCTGATATGTGGTGCAGATATACCCTGCAGAATTTTAAAGTCCCGCTCACGTGACGCGGACCTCACACAAATACGATTCATCTCCGGAGACCCCCTGCTCATTATAAAAAATACATTTCAAACAATAAAATTGTTTGGTTCTTCTACACGCAAACGCAATTATGGTCCCCTGAGTTGCAGGGGGGTCTTTGGGAGAGTCCATGTAATGATTCAATCCATTCACTATAATATCATCGTTCATTATTGTATATAAATGTAACCCATATTCCCCCCCCCCCTAGACTCATCTGACAGATCTAGGGTGTGTGAGGGCGGAGTACATGTACTTAGTGGTGTGTACCTGTGTGGAACAGGAGGGCCTGAGTCTCCTGCAGTGGTGTGGGGGATCACAGGACCTGGCTTCTGGGGTAACAGCCTCCATGCTTTATTGGTGCAGCGCCTCCATCCTCTATACTCCCAGGGATGTGGGATAGGACCTGTATAGAAGAGTGAACCCTGGTCCCAGGGTGGATGCTCCAGAATCACACAACAGTTTTGGATATAAAAAGTAATATCTCTCTTTATTGGTCGGATCAGCGCCTCCAGCAGAAGTGGCAGAAGTGGCGACAAGCAGCCACAACAACAACAGCAATGTCCCGCTTATCACTCGACCCTCCGCTCTGTACAAGTCTTTCCTCCTCTCCTTCCCTCCAAGTTTATCCTCCGACAGGATGGTCTGGCCTGGGGCGTCAATACCCCACTGCCCACCTTAGAGGATATCCTCTGGGTGAGGAATGGATTCTCCCCATCACCCCAGCATCGGGGTGAGGGGCATTGGTCCACCTGAACTATGGTGCTATCAGCTCTACTCAAGGTGGCTGAGTCTCTCCTCTCACTTGCATGCTCCAAGCTCAGACTCTGCTTCAGCTCCAACTCCAGCACTAACGGAACGGTACTCCACGGCACTGAAATTGTATTGAACCGTACTGAACCGTAATGAGCCGTAATGAGCCCCCAGACTACCAGGAGCAGCTCACTAAATAAAGACAGCCTCGCCTATCATGATGTCAGCAGGCCCCTCCCCTGTGTCTCTGCCGGCACACAGAGTCAGGGGGCCTACCTCCACCAATCAAGTCAGGGCTTGAAGCGGGAGAAACCCATGATCACTACTGGTGCCTGCCCTTAACAGGACTTACCACAGTAGGAAGGAGATAGGTATAGCCGGTGCCGTTTACAGGGGGCTATATATATATACATATATATATATATATATATATACAGTGTGCGACAAACCTATACATTTGCTCGCCCCGGGAGAGTGGATTTAACCCCCGGGCGAGTAAATATTGGCCCAAGCAGCACACGTTTGGTACTAGGTGGCGAGTAGATTTTTTTGTATGGCGAGTAGATATTTTAGTGATTTGTCAACCACTGTATATATATATATATGAGAGAGAGAGATATATTTGTATGGACATGGTACTGTAAGTGTTGACAACATGAATTCAGGAAATTAGGCGAGCACATGACACCAATTGTAATCACACTTTGGCGCCACGATTTCTGTGTGACACCCTATAAAAACCTACATTGTTTTACCAATGTGTGTGGGTGCAGTTGTGAGGAGAGGAGAGATAGAGCGGAGTTGTTGTTGTTGTTGTTGGTCGTAGTAGGAGAGAGTTCTTGATTACTGAGTGAGTTGTATTGTATTTTGTTTTTTTTCACTACTTTTTTGTCTTGTTGTTGTGAAAGTTATTTGTGAGTGTGTCCTTTTTGTTTATATTTGTTTTTTGTGACTGAGTGAAATAGAGAGGATGAGTGGACATGGACGTGGGAGTGGATGTGGGAGTGGACGTGGACGTGTGAGTGGTGCGGTGGCTGGTGGCATGGTGGAGCGTGGGAGGGGAGTGGTGGAGCGTGGGAGTGGAGTGGTGGACCGTGGGAGTGGAGTGGTGGAGCGTGGGAGTGGAGTGGTGGAGCGTGGGAGTGGAGTGGTGGAGCATGGGAGTAGAGGTGGTGCGGTGGCTGGTGGGAGTGGGAGAGGAGTGGGACGTACAGGTACGGTTCGTCCTGCCAGGGCAGGTACGTCCCATGATGATACTCCAGGTGGGGGAGTGCAGGTGGGTGAGGGTAGCTGGAGTACTGGACAGGGAAAGAGGGACACTGTTCACCATACAAACAGTGATGAGGATGGAAGTGATGAGGGGCAATCAACAAGCCAGGCGCCTACGGAGGGCATAAGAAACCCACGATTTACCCCTCGGGAAAATGACATCCTTGTTGAAGGTGTCATGTCATCGTATGATCGACTATATGGATCCTTGACATGTAAGTATTTTTTATCTAATGTATTATAATATTCAAAGTATGTTGTATATACCGCAATACCTAATGTATGAACTTTATTTGACATTTTTAATTCTTGTTTGATGGGGAACAATGAGGAGAACTTTAATCTCATAAGGACATATCCAACAAAGTTTTCGAGGCACTCATAATTAATAAGAAACTATTAATGATCCTTGAAATGCTGATAACTGAATGAGCTAAACAGAAGAACATTTATTGACAATTGTTAACAAAACTGTAATCACATAAAATTAACAGGAGGGGGAGGGATGCTGAGGGAAGGGGGATATGTGACATCACTAAAGTGAGGGATATGATAACCAAATCACTAACATGGAAGGAAGTTGTGGTGATGTGACGCAGGAGAAAAGTTACGTTTCGTGCTCACTTACCCCTTCTACAGGCCCATTCTCATTCACCACAAAGTGGGACTATGGTACTTTACGACTCACTCACACTAAATTAATCCCATTCTTGAAACAAATGCAACAAAGATGGCATCCATGTGTAATCAATACATGACTAACGTAATATTGAGCATGTCAACATGTCTGCTATCACGGATGTGTGGTGATGATTGGGCACATGTAATGTGTCACTAATGCGCGCATTACATAGCCTAATAGGTGTGCTTAATTATATGTACATGTTGACAAACAGTTTCAGATATTACCATACAGCAGGCGTGCTCAACTCCAGTCCTCGAGGGCCGCAAACAGGCCAGGTTTTCAGGATATCCCTACTTCAGCACAGATGGCTTAATTAGTGGCTCAGTATGACTGAGCCATTAATTGAGGCAGGTGTGCAGAAGTAGGGATATCCTGAAAACCTGGCCTGTTTGCGGCCCTCCAGGACTCGAGTTGTGCAGGCCTGCCATACAGAATTACATTACACAACTGAAATGTACAGTATCTTAACCTACAGGCATGTAAAATATGTTTTCTATATATATACACACAGGTAAAACGAAGACAAGTCAAAAGTCTACATTGTGGGCAAACATCTGCAGATCTGTGTCAGCATCAGGTGTGTTTAAAAGGACACCTGAAACTTGTAAAAAACGCTTCGGCGACATCAAACTCCGACTGAAGAGGAAGATGGTAAATGCTGGCAGACATGCATGTGGGACAGGAGGGGGTCCTCCCGCCTCCTTGAATCTCCATTCCTATGAGGAAAAAATGTATTCTATCATGAATCCACGACTGATTTTTGGGATAGGAGGCAACCGAGATATTGGGCCAGCTCTCTCTCATTCGACACCTGGTGAGTCTAAGGCAATTACAGTACATCAATTTTTCCCAGGCCTGCACAACTCCAGTCCTCGAGGGCTGCAAACAGGCCAGGTTTTCAGGATATCCCTACTTCAGCACAGCTGGCTCAATTAGTGGCTCAGTATGACCGAGCCACTAATTGAGCCAGCTGTGCAGAAGTAGGGATATCCTGAAAACCTGGCCTGTTTGCGGCCCTCGAGGATTGGAGTTGTGCAGGCCTGCTTTAAGTCATCAATAGTGTTCAATGCAAGAACTTATATATACAGTAATCTACAATCATCTGTTTTGATGATTTGATCATGTAATGTCAAAATTACACCTCACTGTTGATTGTAGGAAAAGCATGCTTGTTATTTAAGTGATGCACGGATAATTTACATAGAATCACAATATGTGCATTCACTATGTCTGTACAGGCAAATAAAGAAGAGCACATAATAACTTAGCCATTATGTTGATTGTAACGTATTTTTATTTATTATATAGTTAGTGCTGAGGACACGGAATCAGATGTGTCACCAACAGAACATGAACATGTTAGAAGTGAGGATGATGAGATGGTACTGGATACAACACATTTTGTTGCCCCAGAACATGAAGATTCAGGCCCAGATTTCCTAGCACTACAGGATACAACACATCATGATACAGATGAAGACCATGACCAGATACCAGCGGGACAGGGAGACCAGGTTGCTTCGGAGAGATTGGCGAGTTTAACAAATCTAGAAGCCATGTATTTCAAACACCAACAAGATCACACAGACAGTCTAAAACAAATGAAAACATCTATACTGAAATGAAAAACATGACTGTCATAATGACCCAACAACACGAGACTCTACAAAATATGGCCAATAGCCTAACTATCATAGCGACATGTATGGCGCAGGTTGTGGCACATGTGCCGACACAGCACCCACCAGACCCACTGGCACAATCTGAGACACAATTTCAGAGCTAAAAAGACCCACATCCAGAGCTACAATCAGAGCCAGAAACAGAGCTACAATCAGAGCTACAATCAGAGCCAGAAACAGAGCTACAATCAGAGTCCAACCAATACCAACAACCTAACGGAGCAAGTTATTATGATAACATGCATAATACAGAGTTTGCACCACCAGCTGAAATGGCACAAAGTTACCATCTGTATCCGCCTCCGTACATTCAACAGCATTCCAACCGGTATGGAGTCAGCTACAACCCGACCCAGCTGAACACATGGAACAAGGAATTGATTGACTACAGCGGCAACCTCGCAAACACCCCTTCTATGCCTGGGCCGAATCTGACTGCAATATAATGCAGGTAACTATAAGTGTAGTCCTTTCTATAATCTGTGAATCGCTTATTCCCGAATGACACGCATATGCATTCTATTGAGGGCGCATGCGCGTACCATACGGGAATACTATTTTTTTTTTTAAATACATTAACGTGTTTCTTTTACCTTTTTCGCCTTCTGATTTTCTAAACAGATCGCGGTGTGAAGATCACAATATGCCGGAACACATTTCAAAAACAAGGTAAGCTTTACTTAACGATATACGTGACAAACGTTAAAAAGTGCTGTGCAATGGCGGGTGAAATCACATATATTCATGCGCAGCCCTTAAATGTAAGGCCACTACGGGTCTGCCCCATATGTTAAAAAATAATCCATTAGCACAATTAAATGTATGTTATGTGCATAATTGCACTACATAGATTACAAATGTGAATTTAGCATATATCAACATTATAATGTTGTGTATGATTCTGCTTTGACACTTACTTAAATATCATTAAAGGCAGCAGTTTAGTCGCCAACTTTTCAACTTATGCGGAATAGTTATTATTGTTTAGCATTCTGTATATAACATTTTAAGTGATAGCATGTGGCCAAACAGAACCTTGTGTACTACTGTACATGCATTTGTAGCATGTTTCGTGTAGTTTTCTTACAAAACCAACATACATTATACTGTATAAATCTCTCTATCATAAAAATAAAAATAATTTTTTTAAGGTGTACTGTAATATCACGTCATGATTCACGTGTAATACAGTTACAGTAGAAAAACACGTGTTTAGATTAATCATTAATCTTTCATGTAAGCTGTACATTGCTGTAATTAATATTACATATCTACTTCTTTCACAGATGTGAACATCTCCGTTCCAGACAGAAGATAATGTGAATGGATGTATCCAAACACCGACCAACTGCGACCTTTAATTTCATGTCCAAAACCAGCACATGGGCACTGATGCTATGACACAAATGAAAGTGCACATGAAAATTTATTTAGAAATAAAATAATTTTCGATGATATTAGATTAGGTGAAATAATATAGAAATTTGTGATTTTTCTATATCTTTTACATATGTGTAAACATTACAATAAAAATTATTAACAAATTGTGTGTTATTGCAACTTTTTTGTCAATGTCATGCTGATGACACTTTCACATGACTCTACTACAATATTTGTAATCTGTCGTGTTAAGGAATACACATTTATGGAGACTGTCACCGTAATATATAGCTTACATTAGAATCTACACTACTGTCAAAACACACAACAATAAACAATAAATCCTTACCCTAGCAGCTATCTGCTATGGTAATGAAGCTGCATTAATGTACATTGTAATAATATTGTGTGAGAGCAGGGGGTCACATGAACTTCAATGCATTGATTTCTGACTCAGAGACCCCATGGTTCCTGAGTTACAGGCCCCGGTATGGGGCATCGGAGGCCTGTGTCGCTACCATCTTTATAGCGTCCAAGACGCGACGTGGGCTCTATAAACATGGCGGCGCCACTGGGCTCCGATGCCCCAAACCAGGGCCTGTAACTGTGGAATCAGGGCGTCCCTGAGGCTGAAATCAATGCGGTTCAGCTCAGGGGACCCCCTGCTCCCACACACTAGTAATACAAATACATGAAAGCAGCTTCATAACCATAACGGTTATTAACCGCTACAGTCATTAAGGGGTTAACCCACCCTCACCCACCATTCGGGAGGCCTACATTCCCTCCCACACTAACCCCCCACCCCGTGAGGCCTAACCACCCTCACCCACTACCCACAAGGGAGGCCTACCTACATACCCTTGGGGCCAATACCCCCTCCCCCCAACCCCAGTACCCACAATAAAAACAATACACTGCCCCACAATAAACATAATTCTATTTACTAAATACATAACCCCCCTTTGCCCCCCCATAAATACATGATTTATTCTTTTACATACAGGGTTCATACCCCAGCCCCACGCGAGTCCCCGGCGGGCTGGCGGGTCACCTGACAGACTTACAGGGTACCAGCAACTTGTTTCACACAGGTTCTGGAGGCCTGTTGGTGGGTCCCGCCAAGTGCCATGGCTCCCAGGTGGTCTCCTTGGGTCACCGTGGGCCACAATTGGGTCCCCACGGTAGGCCCGCGGATGTCTGGGAGCCCCGGGCCAGACCCACAGGTGTCTGCGGGGCCTCGGGTGGTTCTCACGGGGGTCTGGGGAACTCACGAGTGCTCACTACGGGTCCGCCGTGCCCTCACGGATGTGGGAGCACCGCTTCATCCCCGCACCTACGGGTCTGCGGTGCCCCCACGGATGTGGGACCACCGGTTCTTCCCCGCAGACTATGGGTCCATGGTACCCCCACAGATGTGGGACCACCACTTCATCCCTGCAGGTGTCACCTGTGGCATCACCAGCCTCATACCCGTGAGATACCCGAGGAGACCGCAGGTGGTCTCCAGAGGTCTCACGCAGAACTAAGGAACCAACACTGAATGTAAAATAAATAAACCTGACCTATACATTCAATGCATACATTCCCCCCCCCCAACACATACAGTACAATAATGTGCTAAATAACTATTAACCAGATATGGATAATAGATTATTTGCCCATTATTAAACACATAAAACATGCATTAATCAAAACATTAATTTTTAATCTTAAAATCACCACATTGCATGTTACAATAAATCCAGCATGTACACTGTGCCAATGAATGTTAACAATAACATATTCCAAACAAAATACCAATCCATCCAAGCATGTATAATATTTAAACCAATCAAGTCACCATAAATCAATTAGCATTCATTCATCAAATCACTAAACAATTTACATTCCATCCATAACAATTAAACAATTAAATGTTTCTATAGTTAAACCGAACAAGTTACCATCAGACATAATATAAGTCCCCAAAAATATACAATATACAAAAGCAAGCCTCACCCTGACCTAAAGTACACCATACAAGACCAACAATGACATCTATCTAATTATAAAATACATTACACACACATTTATGCATAGCAGCATATCCCAAAGCCTTTTCAACACAGCAGTCCAAGCATTTCCTATCAAACCAATTCTTACCCTGTATGTATATATCGATCTAGACATACATACATACATACATACATACATACATACATACATACATACATACATACATACATACATACATACAGTGGCAAGACATTTTCCACCCCAAAATAAATACACATGTAAATAAAACAAAAAAAAACATGAATAAGTTAAATAAAATAGCTTTCGTTTGTTCACTTACCATAATTTGACCCACTCACTGACTCCCGTTGAACAGGTTACTCTTGAACCAATCCACGCACAGAAACCCATAAAATAATAAACCATAAAATAATAAACCATAACATCATAATCATTAAAATCAAATTCCAAAACAGTCCAGGGGTCTTCTATTTGTAATCCATCTTCATCTGTATACTTTTTTCTTGTATCTTCTTCCGGTCTCTTCCGGTCTCTTCTTCGGCCACGCCCTGGGCCACGCCCTGGTGTTCTTTCTTCTTCCGGAGTTCCTTCCTCCTGGGCGTCTGGCTTCAAAATGAGGCGACATAGGCTTTCATAGGCCTATGACGTAACATTTTGGTAAAATGTTTCCCACGGTCCTGATTGGGCCGTGAAAAACATGTGATTTGGCCGAAAAATAACAATTAAAATGACGTCATTTAAAGGCAATGAAAGCACAGCCAATCAGAATGTCTGTGCTTCAATTGCCTTTAAGATGACGTCATGAAAAGAAAGATGTCCGGCGACACATGGTACGGTAGCCAATCAGAGCGTGGGAACTCCATCCCAACTCTGATTGGCTCTAGTAACATGTGACAGGCTTACATCATGTCACATCCGTTCTCCCCAAAGCCTCTGTCACATGGTCTCCTAAGAAGAAAAGAAGTGCGTGGCGGAAGAACACGGAAGAAGAGGGAAAATGACAGAGAAGACCCCAAAGAAGAAAAGAAGACCCCAAGACACACGGGAACGATTACAAATAGAAGAAAGAAAACACACACGTGGATTGTACGTGTTTTTTGTGTTAATTTTACAGGTGTTTTTGATTTTGGATTCTTGTCTTTTCTTTTTTCAGTAGCATTTTATGGCCGTGAATGTATATATGAATATAGATACATTCACGGACACTGAATGGGTGTATTGTACACTATCGACACACTTTATCCTAGCAGGGCTAGTTCCGCAAGCCGGGGGATGCCCCGGCTTGCTAGCCCCACTCCCTCGGCGTGCCGCGCGTCACCGATGCGCGGTCACGCGTCATCGGGTGTGAGCGCCCCCTGCACGCACGTCCAGGGCTCCCCGAGGGAGCCCTGGTGTCCCGCGATCGCGGGACGGCGGCAGGGGGTTCCGGGGGACCCGGCGGACCCGGCAGCGGTAGGGAGAGCACCCCGATCGGAGTGCGCTCTTCCGCTGCTTTGGCGCGCGCCCGGCACCCTCCGGCGCGCGCCAGGTTACTGCTGCGGCCGAGAACGGGCAAATGCTCGAATAAACTCGGCCGCAGCAGTATGTGATTTTGGTATGTAAATGCATTGTTTTTTAATGATCTATTATTGCCCCTGTATGTTATGTATATCTATCTATATGGATAGACATACAGGGATAATAATTGATTGTTTAGCAAATGTTTATTTTATTTCCATGTATGGCTAATGTATTTTTGCGCTTTTTTTTTACATTGTTGTGAAGAATGTCATTTGTATTTAATTACAGGTTATTTGCAATGGCTTCTTTATGGTACTTAGATTGGAATAATGGTGGTTACTTTAAATGAGAATTCTTTTGCCAATGGTTTGGCTTTAGGAATTGAATAGGGAATTGTATAATTGATTTGTATTGTATTGTAATTGGTTTAGGAAATGGATTAATTGCTTGATGGTAATTGTATTGATGTTTCTTATTTTGGATTTGATTTTCATGGTGGCATTTGTGCTTAGGGGACATTGTTCATGGTGTATTTTATTGTGACATATATTTAGCATTGTCTAACATGATGCACAGATTAATTGCATCATGTAGACACTCAATTTAATTGTGTGACATTTCATATACATTTGTGTAGCTGGTGGTTTGTTGCTTTATATTTACAATCGATGCTGGATTTATTGTATCATGCAATGTGGTGTTTTTAAGATTAAAAATTAATGTTTTGATTAATGCATGTTTTTTGTGTTTAATAATGGGCAAATAATCTATTATCCATATCTGCATAATAGTTATTTAGCACATTATTGTACTGTAAGTGTTGGGGGGAGGTGTATTGGCCCCAAGGGTATGTGGGTAGGCCTCCCTTGTGGGTAGTGGGTGAGGGTGGTTAGGCCTCACGGGGTGGGGGGTTAGTGTGGGAGGGTATGTAGGCCTCCCGAATGGTGGGTTGAGGGTGGGTTAAACCCTTAATGCCTGTAGCGGTTAATAACCGCTACGGTGATTAAGGGGTTAGGGGACATTACATTGGATGATTTTATTCTTGTGTATGTCATGCAGCATCGGAGGGGACATGGGCAGGATTAAGATGAGGATGAAGACGGCCTTCATCGTGGATGCCTGTAAAAGGTAAGTGTTATAGGTTTTGACTGTATTTATTGCATGTTATATGTATTTAAAATGGGCAAATGCATTATTATCCATATGTGGATAATAGTAATTTTGCACATTACTGTTTTGTATGTGTTAGGGGGGTGTATTTATTTATAAATATTGGTTATTATTATTGGAGGCGCAACATTGGTACCCCGGGACTTCCGCGGGGACACATGGACTCCCGCGGGGACCCCCGCTTGGTGAGCCGGGGACCCCCGGACCCCCGCGGGGTCAGCCGGGGTCACCCGGCGGCCTGTTGTATTGGTTTTGCGCCTGCAAAAAGGTAAACAAAGAATTTTTCTAAGTCCTGCTTTTTTATCACCTGCCTTTAGCTGGTGAGCTTTATTCAGCGCAACTTTCATGTACGATCAGTTTGCGTTGCTTAGTGAATCCCGCAGAAGGGCAGGATTCAGAGCAAACAGCTGATCGTACGAGCAAAGTTGGACTTTGAAAAAATTTCAAGAAAAAGCCAGTTTTAGAGCGCAATGTGCCTGATTGCGCGGCTTAGTGCATAGCGCTCGGCGGAACTTCATGTTCTAAAAGCACTTTGCGCTCTTAAAACGACTTATCACTGCTTAGTGCATAGCCCCATAGTGTTCCCACAATTGGAATGAGTGAAATATTGCGTGTTGACACGGTACTTGGAACAGTAAGGGGCCTATGCAGAGAGCTGCAAGAAGCCCAATCTCGCCAGTTTTTAGCCAAATATGCCTATAGCAAGTTTTAAAAAGGGCCGTATGCAGGAAGCCCCGATCACCATCTCGCCGCTGATCGCGTCATAAAAATGGAGACATGTTCTCCAAATAGATCCGCCAAAAAAAGTTGGCAAGAAGCTGGAGCTGAGCGGCAAGAGGGACCATAAAAAAAAATCATCCCCTTTCCTGGCTCGGATTGATGCCGAGGGCTCCAGAGCTGATACCCAGGAATATCAGCACCGAAGGCCCCCGGCATGCATCCGAGGCAGGAAAAATGCATGTACAGCCCACTTCATTACCTTAGCGGGTAACCGCTAAGGCAATGAAGGGGTTAACACACCGTGCCAGCTTTATTGTGGGTAGCGGGTGTGGGTGAAGGGGGTATGTGGCCCTTGGTGTGAGTTTAGGGCTTTTGGGGGGGTTTGCGGGTGCACTTAACCCCTTCAGGACCATAGCAGTTAATAACGCTACGGTCATGAAGGGGTTAACCCCTCCCGCTACCCCCCCCCGCAAGCCTTAAACAATCATCGTTGGGGCTAATACCCCCTTGACCCACCTCCACTACCCACAATGAAAAATAATCACACACAGCAGCCCCACACTAAATAAATAAATGTAAAAGAATAAATAAATAAATGAATATAAATATATATATATATATATATATATATATATAAATATAAATATATATATATATATATATATATATATATATATATATATATATATATAACAGCAACACCTATAACCCCTAACATACACATATATGCACATCAATGATACTATAGACCGGCGGGGGCCCTCGGGTGTTACCCGCAGGCCTGCAGTACCAATTATGTGCCCCCCACAAATTAATGAATAAACACATACATACTTTTAATGAAATAACCCCCCCCCCCCCCCCCTAACACATAGAAGTATAGTTATGGCCACAATTACTATTATCCAAAAAGGGATAATAGTGAATGTGCCCATTTTAAATACATTAACAGCAACAAATACATTAAATACATATAGTACTCACCCATGTCCGGCTGCAACGATGAAAGCCATCCTCATCTTCATCCTGGCCATGCCCCCTCCGCTGCTGCAAAACATACACAACAATGAAAACATCCAAAGTAATGTCCCCTAACCCCTTAATCACCATAGCGGTTAATAACCGCTACAGTCATTAAGGGGTTAACCCACCCTCACTCACCCCTCGGGATGCCTACATACCCTCCCACAGTAACCCCCCAGCCCGCGAGGCCTAACCACCCTCACCCATTACCCACAAGGGAGGCCTACCCACATAGCGTTGGGGAACACCCCCCCCCCCAACACCTACAGTACAATAATGTCCAAAATAACTATTATCCAGATAGGGATAATAGATTATTTGGCCATTATTAAAAACATTAACTAACATATTCAAATAAATTAAGTACTACTGACCTTATCAACAAGAAGTCTCATTCACCAGCAACATCCTTGTCTTGCCCACAAGAAAACATAGCCAATACAATGGCAATACATAGCAATTACATTGAGATATCAATTAACCCCTTAAATACCATATCGGATAATAACCTCAAAGGTAATTAAGGGGTTAAGCCACACTGGCCCGATATCCACCCTTCACCCATGAATTTGTACATTGGCTTCATCATGCAAATATATATATATATATATATATATATATATATATATATATATATATATATATATATATATATATATATTGCATATATATATACAGAGAGAGAGAGAGAGAGATATATATATACACACATGATAAACCAATATACAAATAAATGTAGAAGGGTTATCAAAAACATGCAGTACTCGAAATAACAGTTCTCCATTAATGCACACTACAATATAAGTAATTTCCTGTCATAATCCTAACTGATATTACAATCAAAAAGATAAAATGCCAATCAAAAACCTCTAATCACAATCAACACATTGCATTAACATTGAATATATGATGCATACAATCTATGCACCATATACATTCTGCAAATTAATGTTAACAATAACATTTCAATCCAAATACAGATAACTCCAAACAAATATACTATTGTAACCAATCCGCTAAACATTAATCAATTACCATTCAATAATGACATCCCTAAACAATTAACATTCAATCCCTAACAATTAAACAATTAACTAATTCAAACCTGCAACTCTGCAATGTAGGCTACGAAAATATATAAGTACCAAGAAGCATAAAAAATTAACAACGAAGGCTACCCCTGACCTCTAAAACAACATACAATAGCAACGATTACATCTATCTAATTTTAAAAGACTTTAAACACACATTTAAGCATACATGCATAGTCAAAAGAATTAAAATCACAGCAAATCAAGCTTTTACAACACTATCATTACTTACCCTGTATGTATATATCTCTCTAGACATACATATATACATACAGTACAGTGACAAGAAATGATATACCACAGATAATTAAATAAACATGTAAAGAACAGAATTAAAAAAAATTAAGTAGTTCAATTAAATACATTTTTTAGTTCACTTATCATTACTTGCCCCCACCGACTCCTGTTGAACTGGTTACTCACGTACAAAACCACCAGTCACAGGAACCCATAAAATAACAAACCATAAAAAAATAAACATTAAACTAAAAATCCAAATGAATCCACGGGTCTTCTACTTGTAATCCATCTTCATCTGTATTCTTCTTTCTTTTACCTTCTTCCGGGGCCTTCTTCCCGTCTTCGGCCATGCCCTGGCCTTCTTCTTCTGTAGGAGGTCCTTCCTCCTCGGCGTCTGGCTTCAAAATGAGACGACATAGGCTTTTAAAAGCCTATGACGTCACATTTTCGTCATATGGTTCCCACGGCCCTGATTGGGCCGTGAAAACCATGTGTTTTGGCCGATAAAAAAAAACTGATGACGTCACTTAAAGGCAATGAAAGCACAGCCAATCAGAATGGCTTTGCTTAATTACCTTTAAGATGACGTCATTAAAAGAAACATGGCCGTCCACACATGGTACGGTTGCCAATCAGAGCGTGGGAACTCCATCCCTACTCTGATCCCAACACTTCAGTCAGGTGCATGGAGGCAACCCCAGAGGCTTGTCCTTCAAAGGTATCGAAGCAGTAGCCGCTAACTGGAGAGGGGGTGACAGGCTTAGGCGCCTGTGCTAGAGGGAAACCCATTGGATATACACACTGAAGACACTGGTCCCAAATGGACTAAATGTGGATATCGATTTGAGGGCTTTTATATAAACTCTATCTGCCAGTCAATTTGGTCAATGGGTTTTTTACACTCGGGGTTAATATTGTATGCACAATTTAATGTATTGCTATAGGGTGTCTATTTAATCCACGGATGATTGTATACTGAAGGGGTAGCTTTTGGCTAACCTATTCTTTCTGTGTGGTCGGTTTCATTGTTATATCATTTCACACTGCATTTTCATGCTTCCTAACATTCTTCAAAGCGTCTTTTAAATTATTTTGATATTGACAAATTTCTTTATGCCTTGGTATTTGGGCTGCATATTTCTGAATTTCAGCTCCCCTATTTCTGTTAAGGTGTGTTATTTTTATTCACCTGACTAGAGGAGACAGAAATATTAACTATATACATATTTTATTTTATTTAATATATATTATATTAAAAATTGTTTTTTGCATATATTTGATTGATGATCTCTATTACTAGAATCCTGTAGCGTGCACATTGGTTATGACCAGTGTTCGACAAATCCATTAAAATACAGACCCGTGGCGACTGGATTTGACCCCGTGGCGACCTCCTCATGGCCGACACCAAGCAGGACGGGATTGGGGGCGGGACTAGGTGGCGAGTAGATTTTTTGGTACGGCGAGTAGATTTTTGGGTGATTTGTCAACCACTGGTTATGACTATATACATGCGTTCTGTCCAATGACATTTTTTATATTTTTTATATTTTTTATATTTTTAAGATATTTGTAAATCAATGGTTGTAATATTTATCCAAGGAGGATTTAATACAAAAAGGGGGGCTTATGACCAACCTAACACCTCTGTGTGATACTATCATGGGTCGGTTTATTGTTACATGTTTACATAATATACTATTACACCGCATTTGTATGTTTTTTGATGTTATTCTAAGCTTTTTAAAGTATTTTGATGTATATGGACAAAATTTGTTCATGCTATTGAATTTGGGATATGTATTTTCCTGTGCCAGCTCCCCTATTTTTGTTAAGAGATGTCAATTTTATTCATTTGACCAGAGGAGTCTGAGTAAGATACAAAGCTTTATTTGCTGCCATTCCGTTTCTAATGGGGTCCTAATTTTTTGTTATGTGGATGTTGGTACAGTTTAATTTTATTTGTATTCCTATAAAAGGGAGCTCTAATATAGGTCCATTTATTATTTCATGTGAGAGGGATTTTATTAGTCCTTGAATTTCACTCAGTACATGCACTTAGTCAGAGTGATCTCTGCACATATATTCCTTGCCGATCTGTTTACAAACAACAGTGACGTCATCACTGAGGACAGCCAATGAGACATGAGCCTGTACTGCAGCAGCATGGTTTCTAATTAGACTGATTGCTAATTCCTAACACAACGGATTCTGTTGGGACTAATTATGGACACTCTGAAGGTCATGCAGTAAGCGGCTGAAACTTGCATTCACCAGGGGTTTGAATTCGCCATGTTTTTGGCGTGTTGCCCTCACTGTATGCAGGAAGGGCCGAATCCATGACGAATCACTGGCGAATCAATGCGCCACCACCATTTGACAAGATAGCAAATAGCTTGGCGTGAATGTTGAAATGGCGTGCACGCAACGCCAATGGCGTTCTTTCTGAATCGCGCAAGGACACAACCAATGGCGTGATTGAGCGGCCTATTTAAAGGTTCCATTTGTTTATATTCTTTCTCTGTGTTGTTGGGAGAGAGAGATAGAGTGACGGACAGATCTTTGCATTTTGAGAAAGTGAGATTGATATACTTGGTGTTTGGTGATTGATTTGTTTTGTGCTGTTCTATTTTCTTTACATCTTTTTGTTATTGTCTGTTTGAAAGTGTTTAGTGAGCTTGAGGTTTAATTTATTTTTGTGTTGCTTGTGACTGCTAGAGGTATGGATGGGAGGAGTGAGAGTCAGAGGAGTGATGCTGGGTTGGGTGGTGATGCTGAGGTGAGTGGTGGGAGTCAGGAGAGTGATGCTCATGTGAGTAGACGTGGGAGACAGGGGAGTGATGATGGGGTGAGTGGTGGTAGTGTGAGTAGACATGGGAGACAGGGGAGTGATGCTGGGGTAAGTGGTGGTCGTGTGAGTAGACGTGGGAGACAGGGGAGTGATGTTGGGGTGAGTGGTTGTCATGTGAGTAGGCGTGTGAGTGAACGTGTGAGTCAGGGGAGTGATGCTGGTGGGGTGTCTGGTGGTGGTGTGGTGTCTGGTGGTGGTGTGGTATCTGGTGGTGGTGGGGTGTCTGGTGGTGGTGAGGTGTCTGGTGGTGGGGTGTCTGGTGGTGGTGGGGTGTTTGGTGGAGTGGTGGGGTGTCTTGTAGTGGTGGGGTGTCTTGTGGTGGTGGAGTGTCTGGTGGTGGTGGTGGGGTGTCTGGTGGTGGTAGGTTTGATGGTGCTGTGCTCCTGCAGTCTCTTCCATTGGAAGAAGGGGAGTCCAGTCAGCAGCAGGCACGTTCACAGGTTGCACATGCTCAGAGAAAAAAAAGTTCCCCGAAATTGACGCTTCAAAGCAGATGAAAATAGAGCCCTTGTGACGGGAATTGTGGCCAACTATGATCAGCTGTATGGTCATTTATTAGGTAAGAACATCTTTTCATTGAGTATATCCCAAATTGTACTCCTATGATTGATCCTAAATTAATTTGCAAATAGCTGATATAAGAAATCTAATCGATGTCACAATGGAAGAAATTTCTCAAAACATCCAGGGGGAGCATATATGGGAATAAAAGAACAAAATACACAAATTTAAGTGCAGACGTTTTTAAACAAGTGGAATTATTAGGCAGCGTCTTGGCTCGTATAGTTGCTCTACTCACAGGACTTAAGAGTTAATAAAGGCAGTTGGCAAATTGGGTTGCCACCCATGTAGGTAACTGTGCACCGGACCCCCTATCGAATTCTCCGTCAGCAAAGTACGCATGTAAAATGAGAGAGAAAGCTACATAGTGCGATCAATTGGTAAACTTTATGTATAAAATAAGGGTAAAAAATGCGCACTTACAATGTGCTAATAAAATAAAAGTATGTACACTGGCGACACACTTTATTTGAGCTCGGCTAGTCCCGCGAATTCGGGTATACTCGGGTGTATTGAGGTTTGTGACTGTTTTCTGCCCGAGGGCATTGCGTTATTTTCCCGGCAGGGATTGAAGCATTTTATTCCGGCTAGCTACAATACTGCAATGCCGTGTAAAAACACATGAGGGCGCTTGCGAGCTGTTCTCTTGAAGCCGTCCCCTATAGTGAATTGTAATGCAGTATATATACTGTATATATATATATACTGTATAACAACAGCCCCTATAACCCCTAACATACAGTACTGTACACATACAGTACTGTATATGCACATACTGGGGGCGAGATGTGTTTGCAGCAGAGAGAGATCCGCTGCTCTCTCTGCGCAAACAGCGACACATTAAAAATTATTTTAAATACATTTTTATTTATATTGTAGATGTGCAGGGGGTCTCGGGAGCTGAACCGCGTTGGTTTCAGGTCGGGGGACCCCCTGCCCCCCGAGATACAGACCCCTTTATGAGGTGCTGGTATCGCTCTGCGTTTAAAGGGCCCGATCACGTGAACGCGGCCTGTTAAACCAAGTAGAGGGATAACGGCACCCCCAAAAGGGGCCTGTATCTCCGGGGGCAGGGGGTCCCCCGACCTGAAACCAACGCGGTTCAGCTCCCGAGACCCTCTGAACATCTACACTATAAATAAAACACATACAGTATATACATTAAATAAACACTCGTTCTTTACCTTAGCGGCTATGGGCTATGGTAAAGAAGCAGCATTTCTGTATTTTTAATAATATTGTACAGTGAGCAGGGGGTTCCCTGAGCCAGAAATCTAAACTCAGGGGACCCCCTGCTCCTGAACAATATTATTAAAAGTACAGAAATGCTGCTTCATTGCCATAGCGTATAGCCGCTAAGGCAATGAAGGGGTTAACCCACCGTGCCCGCTTTATTGTGGGTAGCGGGGGTGGGTGAAGGGGGTATTTGGCCCTTGGTGTGAGTTTAGGACTTGCGGGGGGGTTGCGGGTGCACTTAACCCCTTCACGACCGTAGCAGTTAATACCGCTATGGTCATGAAGGGGTTAACCACTCCCGCTACCCCCCGCAAGCCCAAAACAAGCACCGTTGGGGCTAATACCCCCTTCACCCCCTCCCACTACCCACAATAAAAAATAATCACACAGCATCCCCGCAATACATAAATAAATAAATAAATAAATAAATAAATAAATAAATTAATACAAATAAATACATTTGAAATACATTTTTATTTATAGTGTAGATGTGCAGGGGGTCTCGGGAGCTGAACCGCGTTGGTTTCAGGTCGGGGACCCCCTGACCCCCGAGATACAAACCCCTTTATGAGGTGCCGGTATCCCTCTGCGTTAAAGGCCCCGATCACGTGACCGAAGCCTGTTAAACCAAGCAGAGGGATACCGGCACCCCCAAAAGGGGTCTGTATCTCGGGGCGCAGGGGGTCCCCAGACCTGAAACCAGTGCGGTCTAGCTCTGGAGACCCTCTGCACATCTACACTATCAATAAAAATGTATTTTAAATGTATTTATTTATATTCATTTATTTATTTATTTATTTAGATTTATTTATTAGTTGTGCTGCTGCTGCAAGTCCTAAACTCACACCAAGGGCCAAAAAACCCCCTCACCCCCAATAAAAAAAAATCACGCACAGCAGCCCCACAATTAATAAATAAAACTAAATAAATAAATAAATACATGAAGAGAAATAAATATATACTGTATATATATACTGGATATATATATACAGTATATATATAATAACAATCCCTATACTGTACATATACAGTATATACTGTGTATATATATATATATATATATACAGTGTTCGACAAATCACCCAAAAATCTACTCGCCCAACCAAAAAATCTACTCGCCACCTAGTCCCGCCCCCAACTCCGCCCCTAGTCCCACCCCCAACTCCGCCCCTAGTCCCGCCCCCAACCCTGCTTTAAAATAAAATATATAAATAAAATACATTTAATAAATTCCTAGTCAGAACAACATTCGTTTTTGACATAAATGTATTTATTGTATTACATTATACTACAATTAGTCGTGTGTGTGTGTCAATGTCGGATCTAGAAATAAAAGCCAGGTGTGAATGACTAGTTTCCTGAACCCCTTAACCAGTGTCTGGACGTCGGCGCTTCACAGAGAGAGACAGAGAGAGACAGAGAGAGACAGACAGACACACACCCACACACACACAGAGAGCGGCACACCCACACAGAGAGAAAGAGACACACAGAGAAAGAGAGAGAATGAAAGACACACACACTGAGAGAATGAGAGAGAATGAGAGACAAAGAGAGAGTGCGACAGAGAGAGGGAGAGGGTGATAGAGAGAGGGAGAGGGTGACAGAGAGAGGGAGAGGGCGACACAGGGAGAGGGCGACACAGGGAGAGGGCGACACAGGGAGAGGGCGACACAGGGAGAGGGTGGGTGACACAGGGAGAGGGTGGGTGACACAGGGAGAGGGAGGGTGACACAGGGAGAGGGAGGGTGACACAGGGAGAGGGAGGGTGACACAGGGAGAGGGAGGGTGACACAGGGAGAGGGAGGGTGACACAGGGAGAGGGAGGGTGACACAGGGAGAGGGAGGGTGACACAGGGACAGGGAGAGGGTGACACAGGGACAGGGTGACACAGGGAGAGGGTGACACAGGGACAGGGAGAGGGTGACACAGGGACAGGGAGAGGGTGACACAGGGAGAGGGAGAGGGTGACACAGGGAGAGGGAGAGGGTGACACAGGGAGAGGGAGAGGGTGACACAGGGAGAGGGTGACACAGGGAGAGGGAGAGGGTGACACAGGGAGAGGATGACAGGGAGAGGGTGACACAGGGAGAGGATGACAGGGAGAGGGTGACACAGGGAGAGGGTGACACAGGGAGGGAGGGAGAGGTTGACACAGGGAGAGGGAGGGTGACACAGGGAGAGGGAGGGTGACAGGGAGAGGGAGGGTGACAGGGAGAGGGAGGGTGACACAGGGACAGGGAGAGGGTGACACAGGGACAGGGAGACACAGGGACAGGGAGAGGGTGACACAGGGAGAGGGAGAGGGTGACACAGGGAGAGGGTGACACAGGGAGAGGGAGAGGGTGACACAGGGAGAGGATGACAGGGAGAGGGTGACACAGGGAGAGGATGACAGGGAGAGGGTGACACAGGGAAAGGGTGACACAGGGAGGGAGGGAGAGGTTGACACAGGGAGAGGGAGGGTGACACAGGGAGAGGGAGGGTGACACGGAGAGGGTGACACGGAGAGGGTGACACAGGGAGAGGGTGGGTGACACAGGGAGAGGGAGGGTGACACAGGGAGAGGGAGGGTGACACAGGGAGAGGGAGGGTGACAGGGAGAGGGAGGGTGACAGGGAGAGGGAGGGTGACAGGGAGAGGGAGGGTGACACGGAGAGGGAGAGGGTGACACGGAGTGGGAGAGGGTGACACGGAGTGGGAGAGGGTGACACAGAGACAGGGAGAGGGTGACACAGGGAGAGGGTGACACAGGGAGAGGGTGACACAGGGAGAGGGAGAGAGAGGGTGACACAGGGAGAGGGTGACACAGGGAGAGGGAGGGTGACACAGGGAGAGGGAGGGTGACACAGGGAGAGGGAGGGTGACAGGGAGAGGGAGGGTGACAGGGAGAGGGAGGGTGACACAGGGAGAGGGAGGGTGACACGGAGAGGGAGAGGGTGACACGGAGTGGGAGAGGGTGACACGGAGTGGGAGAGGGTGACACAGAGACAGGGAGAGGGTGACACAGGGAGAGGGTGACACAGGGAGAGGGTGACACAGGGAGAGGGTGACACAGGGAGAGGGTGACACAGGGAGAGGGAGAGAGAGGGTGACACAGGGAGAGGGTGACACAGGGAGAGGGAGAGGGTGACACAGGGAGAGGGTGACACAGGGAGAGGGTGACACAGGGAGGGAGGGAGAGGGTGACACAGGGAGGGAGGGAGAGGGTGACACAGGGAGAGGGCGACACAGGGAGAGGGCGACACAGGGAGAGGGTGGGTGACACAGGGAGAGGGTGGGTGACACAGGGAGAGGGTGGGTGACACAGGGAGAGGGAGGGTGACACAGGGAGAGGGCGACACAGGGAGAGGGCGACACAGGGAGAGGGTGGGTGACACAGGGAGAGGGTGGGTGACACAGGGAGAGGGAGGGTGACACAGGGAGAGGGAGGGTGACACAGGGAGAGGGAGGGTGACACAGGGAGAGGGAGGGTGACACAGGGAGAGGGAGGGTGACACAGGGAGAGGGAGGGTGACACAGGGAGAGGGAGGGTGACACAGGGAGAGGGAGGGTGACAGGGAGAGGGAGGGTGGCACAGGGACAGGGAGAGGGTGACACAGGGACAGGGAGAGGGTGACACAGGGAGAGGGTGACACAGGGACAGGGAGAGGGTGACACAGGGAGAGGGAGAGGGTGACACAGGGAGAGGGAGAGGGTGACACAGGGAGAGGGTGACACAGGGAGAGGGTGACACAGGGAGAGGGAGAGGGTGACACAGGGAGAGGATGACAGGGAGAGGGTGACACAGGGAGAGGATGACAGGGAGAGGGTGACACAGGGAGAGGGTGACACAGGGAGGGAGGGAGAGGTTGACACAGGGAGAGGGAGGGTGACACAGGGAGAGGGAGGGTGACAGGGAGAGGGAGGGTGACAGGGAGAGGGAGGGTGACACAGGGACAGGGAGAGGGTGACACAGGGACAGGGAGAGGGTGACACAGGGAGAGGGAGAGGGTGACACAGGGAGAGGGTGACACAGGGAGAGGGAGAGGGTGACACAGGGAGAGGATGACAGGGAGAGGGTGACACAGGGAGAGGATGACAGGGAGAGGGTGACACAGGGAGAGGGTGACACAGGGAGGGAGGGAGAGGTTGACACAGGGAGAGGGAGGGTGACACAGGGAGAGGGAGGGTGACACGGAGAGGGTGACACGGAGAGGGTGACACAGGGAGAGGGTGGGTGACACAGGGAGAGGGAGGGTGACACAGGGAGAGGGAGGGTGACACAGGGAGAGGGAGGGTGACAGGGAGAGGGAGGGTGACAGGGAGAGGGAGGGTGACAGGGAGAGGGAGGGTGACACGGAGAGGGAGAGGGTGACACGGAGTGGGAGAGGGTGACACAGAGACAGGGAGAGGGTGACACAGGGAGAGGGTGACACAGGGAGAGGGTGACACAGGGAGAGGGTGACACAGGGAGAGGGAGAGAGAGGGTGACACAGGGAGAGGGTGACACAGGGAGAGGGAGAGGGTGACACAGGGAGAGGGTGACACAGGGAGAGGGTGACACAGGGAGAGGGTGACACAGGGAGGGAGGGAGAGGGTGACACAGGGAGAGGGTGACACAGGGAGAGGGTGACACAGGGAGAGGGTGACACAGGGAGAGGGTGACCCAGGGAGAGGGAGAGAGGGTGACACACTCACAGACACAGACACCCACTCAGACAAACTCACACACACACACACACACACACACACACACACACAGTCTGTCACTCACACACACACACAGTCTGTCACACACACACACAGTCTGTCACTCACACACACACAGTCTGTCACACACACACACACACACACACACACACACACACACACACACACACACACACACACACACACACACACACACACACACACACACACACACACACACACACACACACACAGTCTGACACTCACACACACACAGTCTGTCACTCACACACACAAACACTCACCCGCAAGGCAGGGGGTCGCACATGGCAGCGGGGGTCGCACATGGCAGCGGGGGTCGCACATGGCAGCGGGGGTCGCACATGGCAGCGGGGGCCTCCGCACGGCAGGAGGGCCTCTGCAAGGGGCCGCGCCCCCTCCAGAGGGGGACGCCGACACCGCAGTATCCTGCATAGACCGAGCAGGGAGAGGCTCCGGTGAGAGGATTTCCCCTGCTTAGAGCAGGCAGAGGCCCCGGTGAGGGGATTTCCCCTGCTTAGAGCAGGGAGAGGCTCCGGTGAGGGGATTTCCCCTGCTTAGAGCAGGGAGAGGCTCCGGTGAGGGGATTTCCCCTGCTTAGAGCAGGGAGAGGCTCCGGTGAGTGGATTTCCCCTGCTTAGAGCAGGGAGAGGCACGCGTGGGGTGAGGGGGGGGGGGTCACGGAGGCCGGGAGAGATTGGGGTGAGGGGGGGGTGGATGGCCCGATGGGAGGGGGTGGTGGATGGCCCGATGGGAGGGGGGGGTGGATGGCCCGATGGGAGCGGGTGGTGGATGGCCGATGCGAGGGGGGGCGGATGGCCCGATTGGGCGGATGGCCCGATGGGAGGGAGGGGGGGGGGCGGATGGCCCGATGGGAGGGAGGGGGGGGTGTGGATGGCCCGATTGACAGATGGCCCTGCAGGGGCCTGAGGGCAGACAGGCGTGGAAGGGGCTGGCTAGCGGAAGGGGGAGGAGTGGAAGAGCTGAGGAGGGAAAGTTGCTGAGAGGCGGGGAGGAGCGAAGGCAGTGATCAGAGAGCTGGGTTTTTTTTTTTTTCTCCAGCGCGAGCGCGGGAAAAACAGCAGCGCGAGCGCGGGAAATTTTAAAAATACACGTGTGCTGCTTGTGCCAATATTTACTCGCCCGGGGGTTAAATCCACCCGCCCCAGGCGAGTAAATGTATATAATTGTCGAACACTGTATATATATATATATATATATATATATATATATATATATATATATATATATACTGTATATATATATAGATACTGTATATAGATGTATACAGTATATAGATATATACAGTATACAGTATATATACACACAGATGATGAACCAATATACAAATACATGTAGAATGGTTATCAAAATCATACTGTCCTACAAATAACGCTTCTCTATACAGACAATAATAATAATCCATTTAATAATCCTAACTGATTTTACAATACTGTATAAAACATAACATTCCAATCCACACAGTACATTGCATTTACATTGTATAAATGATGCATAAAATCTATGCACCATATACATTCTGCAAATGAATGTTAACAATATAATTGCAAGCTACTGTACTCTACCAGTAAATACAAACACTTCCAAACAAGTCAACTATTTTAACCAATCAAGTAAACAAAAATCAATATATACTGTAAGTACCAACCAGAAAACACAATTTAAAACCAAAGCTAACCCTTACAATACCAAGGATTACATCTATCTAATTGTAAAAAACCTTATACTTTATACACAGCATTGCAATACAGTACATTCCCTGTATCTCCCTGCCTTCAGTGTAATCTGTTTAAAGCCTCCTCCCCCCTAATGTTTCTGTTAAACAGATTACACTGAAGAGAGAGAGATGTAAAGGACTAAAGCCCCCTCCCCCTAATGTTTCTGTTAAACAGATTACACTGAAGGGAGAGAGATGTAAAGGCCTAAAGCCCCCTCCCCCCTAATGTTTCTGTTAAACAGATTACACTGAAGGGAGAGAGATGTAAAGGCCTAAAGCCCCCTCCCCCCTAATGTTTCTGTTAAACAGATTACACTGAAGGGAGAGAAATGTAAAGGCCTAAAGCCCCCTCCCCCTAATGTTTCTGTTAAACAGATTACACTGAAGGGAGAGAGATGTAAAGGCCTAAAGCCCCCTCCCCCCTAATGTTTCTGTTAAACAGATTACACTGAAGGGAGAGAGATGTAAAGGCCTAAAGCCCCCTCCCCCCTAATGTTTCTGTTAAACAGATTACACTGAAGGGAGAGAGATGTAAAGGCCTAAAGCCCCCTCCCCCCTAATGTTTCTGTTAAACAGATTACACTGAAGGGAGAGAGATTTTACAGAAACACACATTAGGGGGGAGGGGGCTTTAAACAGATTACACTGAAGGCAGAGAGATGTTTCTGTTACCAGTAAATCCCCCTCCCTGCTGTCAGTGCAGTGTATGTAAATGTGGGGAGGGGGGGGGAACCAATGTGCATACTATGAGGTCTAACCACCCTCACCCCCTACCCACATACCGTTACCCCCCCACCCATCCTGGCCATGGCCCCTCCGCTTCTGCAAAACAGACACAAAAATTAAAACATACAGTACAAAGTAATGTCCCCTAACCCCTTAATCACCATAGCGGTTATTAACCGCTACAGTCATGAAGGGGTTAACCCACCCTCACCCACCACTCGGGATGCCTACATACCCTCCCACACTAACCCCCCCCCCCAGTGAGGCCTAACCACCCAGTCAGTACCCACAAGGGAGGCCTACCCACATACCGTTGGGGAAAAACCCCACCCCCAGTACCCACAATAAAAACAGTACAATGACCCACAATAAACAGCATTATATTTATTAAATACATTACCCACCACCTGTGCCCCCCCATAAATACAAGATTTATCCTTTTACATACAGGGTTCATAACGCAGCCCCACGCTAGTCCCCGGTGGGCTGGCAGGGCACCTGGACAGACCTACAGTTTACCAGCAGCATTCCACAGGTTCTGGAGGCATGCTGGTGGATCCTGCCAGCACCATGGCCCTCAGGTGGTCTCCTTGAGTTACCGTGGGACACAATTGGGTCCCCACGGTAGGCCCAAGGATGTCTGGGAGCCCCGGGTCAAACCCACAGGTGTCTGCGGGGCCTCGGGTGGTTCCCTCGGGGGTCTGGAGAACTCACGGGTGCTCACTACGGGTCCACGGTGCCCCCACAGAAGTGGGACCACACATCATCATCCCCGCACCTACGGGTCGGCGGTGCCCCCACAGAAGTGGGACCACACATCGTCATCCCCGCAGACTACGGGTCCGCGGTGCCCCCACAGAAGTGGGACCACACATCATCATCCCCGCATGTGTCACCCGTGGAACCACCAGCCTGATACCCTTGGGATACCCGAGGATTCCCACAGGTGGTCTCCATAGGCCCCACGCAAAACCACGGAATCAAACCCTGAATGTAAAAAAAATAAACCTGGCCTATACATTCAATACATACACCCTCCCCCCCAACACCTACAGTACAATAATGTGCAAAATAACTATTATCCAGATATGGATAATAGATTAATTGCCCATTATTAAAAACATTAACTAGCATATACAAATAAATAAAGTACTACTGACCTCATCAATACGAAGTGTCCGTTGCCTGCAAAATCCTTGTCTTGTCCACAACATACATAGCAAATACAAAGCCAATACATTGCAATTACATTCAGATATCAATTAACCCCTTAAACACCTTATCAGATAATAACCGCAAAGGTGATTAAGGGGTTAAGCCACACAGGCCCGATACCCACCCTTCACCCATGAATTTGTACTGTGGCTTCATCATGCAACTATATATATATACTGTATATATATACAGAGAGACAGAGAGAAAGAGAGAGAGATAAAGAGATATATATACAGTATATATATATATATATATATATATATATATATATATATATATATATATATATATATATATATATATATATATATACATACACACGTTATATACACACCCATGATAAACCAATATACAGTACAAATAAATGTAGAAGGGTTATCAAAAGCACTGTCCTACAACCAAACACTTCTCCATACAGTACATACACACTAAATTAAAATCAATTTCCTTTAATATTCATAACTGATCTCTCAATCTGAGCACTAAACCTCTGAAAAGCCATTTAAACAACTTACATTCCAATATACTGTAAATGATGCCTAAAAATCTATGCACCATATACATTCTGCAAATTAATCAACCAAGTAAATAAAAATCAATTAGCAATCATTATTTACATCCCTAAACAATTCACACTCAATCACGAACAATTAACATTAACAGATTCACGCCTAGAGCAGAACAATTAAGCCTTTGAAAAAATATAAGTACCGACAAAAATACAACCTTTACAACCAAGGCTATCTATCCCTGACCTTCCTCAAACAAACAATACAATACCAAGGAATACATCTATCTAATTTTAAAATACTTTAAACTCACAAAATAATTAAAAACACATCTAATCCAGTTTATAAAACATCATCATTTCTTACCCTGAATGTTTACTGTACAGTATATCTCTCTAGACATATATACTGTACATACACACATACAGTGGCAAGAAATGATATACCACAAAAAATTTATGTGACGTCAATGAAAACCTGACACATGGTACGGGAGCCAATCAGAGTAGGGATGGAGTTCCCACGCTCTGATTGGCTCCCGTACTATGTGTCAAGTTTTCATTGACGTCACATCCTTTCTCCCCCAAGCCCCTGACACATGGTATACCAGAGCCAATCAGAGTAGGGATAAAGTTCCCACGCTCTGATTGGCTCAAGTACCATGTGTGCACGCAATCTGACGTCACCTTAAAGGCATTTGAAGCAAAGCCATTCTGATTGGCTGTGCTTTCATTGCCTTTAAGATGACGTCATCATTTTAATTTTTGTCGGCCAAAACACATGGTTTTCACGGCCCAATCAGGACCGTGGGAACCATGACGCAAAATGTGACGTCATAGGCCTTTAAAAGCCTATGTCGTCTCATTTTGAAGCCAGACGCCGCGGAGGAAGGACCTCCGGAGAAGAAAAAAGACAAGGGCGTGGCCGATGATGGAAAGAAGACCACGCCCTGCCCCGCCCGGAAGGAGATAGAAGAAAGAAGAATACAGATGAAGATGGATTACAAGTAGAAGACCCGTGGATTGATTTGGATTTTTAGTTTAAAGTTTATTATTTTCTGGTTTATTATTTTATGGGTTCCTGATCGTGGATTGGTTCGTGAGTAAGCTGCGCAACGGGAATCGGTGGGGGCAAGTAATGGTAAGGGAACTACAGTAAAGAAATGTATTTTATTTAACTTGTTAATTTTTTCAATAGGTTTTTTAACATGTATTTTTTTTTTGTGGTATATCATTTCTTGCCACTGTATGTATGTATGTACAGTATATATGTCTAGAGAGATATACTGTACAGTATACATTCAGGGTAAGAAATGATGATGTTTTAAAAGCTGGATTAGATGTGTTTTTAATTATCCCCGAGATACAGGCCCCTTTAGGGGGTGCCGATATCCCTCTGATCTGCTTGGTTTACAGGTCACGGTCACGTGATCGGGCCCTTTAAACGCAGAGGGATACCGGCACCCCCTAAAGGGGCCTGTATCTCGGGGAGCAGGGTGTCCACCGACCTGAAACCAGTGCGGTTCAGCTCCCGAGACCCCCTGCACATCTACAATATAAATAAAAATGTATTTAAAATGTATTTATTGTCATTTATTCATTTATTTATTTAGATTTATTTATTTATTTTTTGGCGGCTGCTGTGTGTGAGTTTTTTTTTATTGTGGGTAGCGGGGGTGGGTGAAGGGGGTATTAGCACCAACAGTGGTTTGTTTAGGGCTTGCGGGTGGGTAGCGGGAGTTTTTAACCCCTTCATGACCGTAACGGTATTAACTGCTACGGTCGTGAAGGGGTTAAGTGAACCCGCAACCCCCCCCGCAAGTCCTAAACTCACACCAAGGGCCAAATACCCCCCTCACCCATCCCCGCCACCCACAATAAAGCGGGCACGGTGGGTTAACCCCTTCATTGCCTTAGCGGCTATCCGCTATGGTAATGAAGCAGCATTTCTGTATTTTTAATAATATTGAGCAGGAGCAGGGGGTCTCCTGAGTTTAGATTTCTGGCTCAGGGAACCCCCTGCTCACTGTACAATATTATTAAAAATACAGAAATGCTGCTTCTTTACCATAGCGCATAGCCGTTAAGGTAAAGAACAAGTGTTTATTTACTGTATATACTGTATGTGTTTTATTTATAGTGTAGATGTGCAGAGGGTCTCCGGAGCTGAACCGCACTGGTTTTAGGTCTGGGGACCCCCTTCTCCCCGAGATACAGGCCCCTTTAGGGGGTGCCGGTATCCCTCTGCTCTGCTTGGTTTACAGGTCGCGGTCACGTGATCGGGCCCTTTAAACGCAGAGGGATACCGGCACCCCCTAAAGGGGCCTGTATCTCGGGGAGCAGGGGGTCCACCGACCTGAAACCAGTGCGGTTCAGCTCCCGAGACCCCCTGCACATCTACAATATAAATAAAAATGTATTTAAAATAATTTTTAATGTGCCGATGTTTGCGCTGAGAGAGCAGCGGATCTCTCTCTGCTGCAAACACATCTCGCCCCCAGTATGTGCATATACAGTACTGTATACTGAACATGTAGAATAAATGCATAGTTTTATTTATTCGGGTTTATTACACAGTATACTGTTCGGCCGGAAAACATCAGCATACAGCACAATATTATCCATCGAAATCCCCCCATTATCCGTTTTCTTTTCTGAGGAAAAACAAAATGAAAAGTTTTAATGTACAGTAATGGTCAGCCCCCTAAAGAAATACCCAGCCAGCCCCACCAAAATAATACGGCAACAATACAGTACTCACCATACTATTTCCCATTCAGCTTGCGCCGGCGCCGGTCCACTGCCAGTACAGCTTTCTTCATCACCCACGTCGATAGTTTGCAGCGGGACTAGCCCACCTGTAGTCAGCAGGTGAGGCGGGAAATCGCTTAGGTACATGCAAGCTTCATCAAAACTAGCCGCAAAATCCGACTCTGTCTCAGGGTTGTCACTGAAAGTGGGACCGTCATTGGAAGCCGGTGCTGGTGCTGGTGCTGGTGCTGGTGCATTTCTTGGCAGGGACTGTCGCTTCTAGTTGGTTTTAACACGACCCTTCGCCTTTTGCCGCCTCCATGATCATAGATACGGGAAAAACCCTGTGACAGACACCAATACCCCCCAACAAATTGCAGCTCAATACGGTGAAAACAGGGGTCACTACATAACCTTTTCCTTATTGCACGCTTCCACAAATGAGGAGTTGGCGAAAATTTGTAAAAGTCATAGTTTTCGATAAAATACTGATAAATTTGAACAACTTATGCCATCTTATCCTCTGTTGCATTAATAGCGGCCCATATCAAATTAGCATAACTTTTGTCAGGTTTTTGGAACACGGGCTGCACTTGAACACTCATGGTGGGTCTCTGGAGAATAGTTTAACTGAAACTGGTCTTTGTCTTTATTTAATATGTAAAGCCTAAATTGATACATTTTTGAAACTCTTCCTTCAGTCTCAAGGCCAAGGCCAAGTTACTGTACTGTACAATGGCACACTGTGGTACAGTATCTTTTTTAAACGAAACATCTGCAAGCCCACACATTACTGATTCGGCGCTTTACAAGTCAGGAGTTTATGCCATCTGGTGGACACGCGAAGCATTGCAGCCTAGTAAATCCTGATCATTATCATTTAACACATCAGCCGCCTGTCAGCCAGGCATTAACCGTGGCTCGGAAGGCAAACGCAACGCAGCATGCAAGAGGTGAGCAGCGGCGGATTCCAGGTATCTGCCAGGTACAAACTGGGCATTTGCTCGAATAAAGTGTGTCGCAGCAGTATCACACAAGGTGAATTGGAGGTGTCCCGAACAGCTCACCGCCTCCCTTAGGTCTTTGGCTGGCTTCCACGGCTCTGTGTCCCGAATCGGAGCTTCCCTCTGTGCGCCCGTCTGGATGTGTGATGTCACGGCTGCAGGGTTGGTTTACTACGGGTCGCCTCCAAGCCCAAAATTGGTCCACTCAACGCGTTTCGCCCAGCTACCAGGAACTGTTCTCGGCTTCGTCAGGAGTATGAGTAATTGTGTACTGGTGGCTCTTATATACCCATTTGTACTGCTAAATTAGCTTAACTTTCAATTAATCAATTAAATCAGCATATATTGCACTGGGAGTCGAAGTTGTTACAGCATGTCTTTAACATGAATAAAAAAATCTAAAATGCTTCAATAAGTATAGACTCAACAACATGGGGGGACATAAAACTAACAGCAATATAGATGTACATTACAACTTATGGTATAGATGTATTACAGCATAACCCTTAGTGGGTCATATGAAATGTCATTGAAACAGTATTATTTAGAATCAAAGTATTTATCTAATTAGTAAGCTGATCTAGAATTTTAAAGTTAGATTCTAAGATGGTTTTCTTAGTCTATTTACATATGATGGAAAGGGATTGGGGAGATGAATATGGCTTCATATAGGAAACTCACTGTATTGTGATGTTCATTGGATGTTATTATTTATCAAAGTGACAAATAGTCAAAAATGTATTAAGAATATTGATCACTAAACACTAGTAAATCACTATTCCAAATAAATGTGTTTTTACAATATGTGTTTCAAATCTATTGAGGAACTTAGTGATTAAAGCATATGCTTTGTAGGGGTATTGATGTTATTTCCCTTACAGATTAGTTATAAAGGAAAATATCCAAAAAGAGACTGTTGAGGTTCATCAAAAATAATTTCGTAAATACGAGGCATATAGATAGGGTGGCATGTCTATCCATTATTCTAAGGACACTATTAGCGTTCTGAAAGAGAATTCTTTATATGATCTCTAATTGTCAAGTTGCATATTGGGTATAAATGAACATTTATATTTTAAATGGTGTCTGAACACTCACAAGGGACAGGTGTCGAGATGAATGTAATATTCAAATGACAGTGTGGCGTGAATTTAGATTTTAGTTGGATTTTTAAGTTTACCAGATTTAGAAATAGAGTGCTATAATGACATTTCATTTACAATAAATGAGAGAATGTATACAAAGTAATCATAATAATTAGCAATAGACATGACGATGTTTTTAGACATAGTGATGCATTTAGACATCAGAGACAGGTTGTCATTTCTGGATATTGATCTGAACAGAGAAGCAGGTGAAAGAACGAGGGAACAGAAGCAAGATTGAAAAGCATTTGCTTAATAATACATTTTAAATTTATTTCAAAAAAGGTGTGAGATCTATCTCGGCATTCAAACCTCTTGGGGCTAGTGTTTTGAGGCGGTGAATCCAAAAAGTTTCACGTTTCAGTAGCTCTAACCCCCTATCCCCTCCCCTCCAATGGGGTAGCACATGTTCAATGGCTTTAAATTTTAGGCATGTCGGTTCACCACCATGAAACTCAGTGAAGTGGTTTGGAATACTATGGTTAGTTAGTTTCCTCTTAATGCCACTGAGGTGCTCAATAATTCTTGTTCTTATGGGTCTGATTGTTTTGCCTATATATTGTAACTTGCAGGAACATTCTATCATGTAAACTACATGGTCTGTCCTGCAAGTCATAGAAGTGTTAATATCAAAAACATCACCCGTGACATTAGAGCTAAACTTAGTTTGATCTAGCGACTTGAACCGACATGCCTTACAGTTTTTATTAAGCCACCCGTTGTCCTTTGATTTGATATCCCTAAGTGCACTGGGGGCTAATTTGTTTTTAAGGTTACATGCTTTTTTAAAGATTACATTTGGTCTTTCTGGAATATTGGGGCCGAGAACTGGGTCGTTTTTAAGGATATCCCAGTGTTTTGAGATTATGCTTCTCACTTTCCCAGCATCTCTGCTGTATCCTGTCAGAAATGCGAAATCAAATTTGTTGTTCCTAACTGTATCCTTTTGTTTGGGCACCAGTAAATCACCTCTCTGAACTCCCTCTACTTTCCTCCTAGCTGATTCAATTTTCTCCTCTTTGTATTGTTTTTCCAGAAATCTATCTTTGATTTTTACCGATTGTGTGTGGTATTGCTCTATATCCGTACAGTTTCTTCTAATTCTAGTGAACTGGCTAGATGGTACATTGTCCATCCATCTTGGTAAATGGCAGCTGTCTCTTCTAATGAAGTTGTTTTTGTCTATCTCCTTAAAGTATGTCTTTGTCTTTATTACTTCATCTTCAATATATATATATGCAAATCTAAAAAGTTGATTTGTTTATGACTCCATTCACTCGTGAATTTTAAATTGTGTGTGTTGACATTCATATTATCAATAAATTTAACTAATGTGTCTTCGCCTCCCCTCCAAATGAAAATAATATCATCTATGTAACGACAATAAAGGACAAGATTCGCACCAAGCTCTCCCTCAAACCAGATGTTATCTTTCTCCCAATTTGAAACGAATAGATTGGCATAGCTTGGCGCGAATCTCGTCCCCATCGCCGTTCCACATTTCTGCAAATAAAAGTTTGTGCATACCAAAAGTAATTGTGCTCTAGTATAAATTTTATGCTTTCAATGATAAAATTAATTTGTGATTCTGGTAAACTTTCATCTTCCTGTAAAACACGCCTTACTGCTTCACATCCCTGTGTGTGTTCAATGATCGTATAAAGTGAAGCAACATCACAAGTTGCTAATATAAAATGGTTTTCCCATTTCACCCCACTCAAAAGATTGAGTATGTCAACCGTATCTTTCAAATAGGCCTTTTGTTTGACTACATGTGGTTGTAAAATAGTGTCTATGTATAAAGAAAGGTTGGCAGTTAGTGAGTCAATCCCCGAGACTATAGGTCTGCCTGGGGGATTGACTAAACTCTTATGGATCTTAGGGAGGAAATAAAAGACCGGCATCTTTGCTTTATCTTGATATCTTGATATTTTGTTCTTTTATTCCCATATATGCTCCCCCTGGATGTTTTAAGAAATTCCTTAACCTTGGAACCCGTGAAACAGGTCCCACCAGTGAGGTTTTTTGAGCTGGGTGTTTGGATAATACATTCATTTTCATCACTTTAATATATATTATTAATATTATTTTCACCTTTCATTAAGTTGTTCGCGCCTGTTATTCACCTTTTTTCACACAACAATGGAAGAAATGCCATCTATGTAAGTATCTAATTAATGTTATGTATTTAACTAATGTGCCTAATGTATTTAAATATAGAATGCTTGTAATATATGTAAGTATATTATCTATCTAAACACATTATCAATGTGTGTTAACAAGGAGTATGTGATTTGAGGAAATATTCAATGATATGTTAATTAATTAAGTACTGTATGTCCTTGTTGGAAGAGTTGAAGGCTGGATGCGAAGTAGAGGGACTTTAACACATCCACAACATTATTGAGCAGTAATGGCTTCTTCTTCGGTGATTATTACTATTATAGGCTAACTGTATGGAATGTACATAAATAATAGACACTTTTGTATAGTTAGGTATATGTATATTATGAACAACAAATGGTGCATACATGAAACCACCTCTATTGACGCTTACACTATATCTGTATCTATACTGTATCTATATCCATACAGTTCCGCTCCCTCTGTGTACACACACAACACAGCCGCTCTACACACACAAAATGCTGCTACACACACATACAACAATACGAGACACACACATCAGCCACCAAAAAAAATGGACCTTTTAACACTTATTATACCCCTCCCCCCCACAAATCAAAAGAATGTGCAATGAAAATCTGTCATCTATGGAGGGGTGGAGTCAACTCGTGCCTGCTAGTTCTTGACCAATCCCCTGTCCTGTCTCTGTTGTTCTGAAAGCTGATTGTCTGAAAACAAAGACAGTAAAAATTACACATTGTAAGCTGTTCCAATTCCGCACATTAATGCTTGATTACAACAACGACCATTATGTCTGACTGAGCCATTAATTGAGGCAGCTGTTCAGAAGTAGGGATATCCTGTAAACCTGGCCTGTTTGTGGCCCTCGAGGACTGGAATTGTGCAGGCCTGTCACAGAGCATGGTTTTCAAATATGTCCGTATTGTTACAGCTTTTGCCTATCATTCTACATATTGTCAATTCTGTATATCTTTCTATGTATACCCATTTGTAGTTTTGTTTGTGTGCCACACATTTAAGATAAAAGAGCATGTTATAAAATGTTTGAAATACAACACACATTTTTCAGTCCTTACGAAAGAAGGTAATTAAGAGTACACCATTATTTATTATATTTAAAGGAAGGACCAGTTCAATGACCAGACGTCAATTATGGGAGAATATTCAATTATCAGTGTCCGCCTGTGGCAATCAGGTCAGGACACATACAAATTGTCAGAAACATTTTGACGATATAAGAAGACATTTGAAGGAAAAAATTCAATTTGGCCGGAGACATGCTTCCGGCACTGGAGGTGGACCTCCGGCCTCACCTGTAATCTTAACTACGTTGGAAAAGCAGTTGCGCGAAAAATTGTTGCCAGTCCTTATTTCTGGTTTGCCTGGTGATAGGGATATCGGCGTCTACGATGAAACATTTCCAACACGTCACTAATTTCACATGATTACATGTTTTGTGTAAGGAATCCACACCTCAGTTTACTGCTTACCTTGCCTTACAGACCTGTGCAGTCCTGGAACACTCCCCCTGATATCTAAAGCAAGCTGTGAAAGCTATTACTGCAGTCCCAGCCTGGGTTCAGTCATTGGAGCAATGCTGTCACACGCCCCTTCTGCTATTGGGTTCCTGACCTTTAAATACAACTTTCTCACTATGCTTCTCTGCCGAGCATAATCCTTCTTGGATGTCCTGTGTTTGCCACAGCCACCAGTCTTGGCCACCTTGTCTCGGTTTCTTGTCCTTTGTTCCTAGCCCATGTTCCTGGTTCCTGTGCTGAAGCGTTGGATCTCTAGCATAACTTCAGCTTCCTGTTTCCTGAGGACTGCTGCCCTTCCCATAGCAGAGGCCTGTCTCTGGTTCCTGGGGCCTGCTGCTCTCTCTCCATTGCAGAGGCCGTCTCCTGGTTCCTGTGCTGAAGCGGTGGATCTCCAGTGTAACTTCAGCACCCTGTTTCCTGAGGCCTGCTGCCCTTCCCATAGCAGAGGCCTGTCGCTGAGTCCTGAAATCTGTAGCTCTCTCTCTCCACACAGGCTCGTTCTGGACTCCTGCGCTGAAGCATTGGTTTACCAGTGCTGCCTGGTGGTGTTCCCACTCCGGTCAGCCTTCTCCTTTCTGAGAATGGCGCCATGGGCCGTGGATGCCACTCACGCAAACCCCGTTCCCGACCTGCAGCAATTTCGCGGAAGCAGGAAGACCTGCTTGATCTCCTTTTGCCGACTCCCTGCTTGGATTACGTTTACCCTGATGTCTCCTATCCTGATCCTGGCTCATCCACTGACTACGCTGCTCTCTCCAGTCCCGACCCTGCTATGTATGACTACGAACTGCGTAATCCGGATCAGCCTGCGCAGTCTAAGGTCGTGCTTTTAAAACCCCCCCTCTGCCACGCGGTCCGACCCTGGTTTGTGGCAAGCACAACCGTGACATTTTGTATACAAATGTTGTATATAATTTGACACTACACAATTTGTATTGTAATCTTGTGTATTATATTACAATGTTTATTATATTTACATACTGTACATTAACACTTTTTTGGATGTTATATTTTATCAATTACTTTTATAGAAGCCTTCTTAAATATATGAATTCACATATCTTATGTAGTTACATTTACATAGTATATTTCCTTTAGGTGCATAAGTTTGACAAGTGGAACATGTAGCATATACAGATGCTCCTCACAACTGAAATGTGAGAAATAGAATGATAACAATTGTGTTAATCTTAAGTACTCCCAGTTCAGATACTCTCATGAACAAATGTGTGATTGTCAAATAAATGTTTTTTGTTCTTCATATAGTGTCCCCTGTGCGTCCCACAAGACAAGAAGAGGTGTCCACACCTGAATCTTCTGTGTCATCATAAGTAATGGAAGGTGAGGCTATAATGTTCTTATTATAGAATGTTGTTGTTGGTGGTGTGCCAACAAATGCATACACTGGCGACACACTTTATTCGAGCACGGCTAGTCCCGCGAATTCGGGTATACTCGGGTGTATTCAGGTTTCTGATAGTTTTCTGCCAGAGTGCATTGCGTTATTTTCCGGCCGGAATTTAAGCTTTTTATTCCGGCTGGTTACAATACTGCAATGCCGTCAAAATACACATGGTGGCGCTTGCGAGCTATTCTCTGTGAAGCCGTCCCCTATAATGAATTGTAATGCAGTATCTACTGTATACTATATACTGTATATACTGTATAACAACAACCCCTGTAAGCCCTAACATACAGTACTGTACAATACTGTACTGTACTGTATATGCACATACATAAATGATACTACTGTATGGGCGGCGGGGGCGAGATGTGTTTGCAGCAGAGAGAGATCCGCTCCTCTCTCTCTGCGCAAACATCCGCACATTAAAAATTATTTGAAATACATTTTTATTGATAGTGTAGATGTGCAGGGGGTCTCCGGAGCTGAACCGCGTTGGTTTTAGGTCTGGGGACCCCGTGCCCCCCGAGATACAGGCCCCTTTAGGGGGTGCCGGTATCCCTCTGCGTTTAAAGGTCCCGATCACGTGATCGCGGCCTGTAAACCAAGCAGAGCAGTGGGATACCGGCACCCCCTAAAGGGGCCTGTATCTCGGGGGGCACGGGGTCCCCAGACCTGAAACCTGTGCGCTTCTGCTCTGGAGACCCTCTGCACATGTACACTATCAATAAAACACATACAATATACAGTATAAATAAACACTCGTTCTTTACCTTAGCGTCTATGCGCTATGGTAAAGAAGCATTATTTTAATAATATTGTAAAGTGAGCAGGGGGTTCCCTGAGCCAGAAATTAATGCTCAGGGAACCCCCCCCCCCCCTGCTCCTGATCAATATTATTAAAAATACGGAAAATGCTGCGTCATTACCATAGTGGATATCCGCTAAGGCAATGAAGGGGTTAAGGCATAATAAACAATTAATACATTCAATACATATTTTTCACTTCTGTGTTAAAACTCCCTGCCTTCTCTCTAATCTATGTAAAACCCCCTCCCCCTACTCTCGCTTTTAAAACGCCCTGCCTTCTCTCTAATCTATGTAAAACCCCCTCCTCCTATCCCCCTATTGTGTGTGTGCGTTAAGCTTCCCTGCAAGCTATGTAAAAAAACCTCCCCCTATTGTGTGTGTGTGTTAAATCTGCCTGGCCTGTGTTTCTGAGTGCTGAGTGCTCTGCGTTTAAAGGTCCCGATCACGTGATCGCGGCCTGTAAACCAAGCAGAGCAGAGGGATACCGGCACCCCCTAAAGGGGCCTGTATCTCGGGGGGCATGGGGTCCCCAGACCTGAAACCTGTGCGCTTCTGCTCCGGAGACCCTCTGCACATGTACACTATCAATAAAAATGTATTTCAAATGTATTTATTGTCATTTATTTATTTATTTAGATTTATTTATTAATTGTGCTGCTGCTGCTGCAAGTCGTAAACTCACACCAAGGGCCAAACACCCCCCTCACCCCCACCCCAATAAAAAAAATTCACGCACAGCAGCCCCACAATTAATAAATAAATCTAAATAAATAAATAAATAAATGCCAATAAATACATTTGAAATACATTTTTATTGATAGTGTAGATGTATATATATATATATATATATATATATACAGTATACAGTATATATACACCCATGATGAACCAATAGTACAAATACATGTAGAATGGTTATCAAAATCATACTGTCCTACAGATAACGCTTCTCTATACAGACAATAATAATAATCCATTTAATAATCCTACAGTAATTTATTTTACAATATAAAACATAACATTACAATCCACACAGTACATTGCATTTACATTGTATACTGTAAATGATGCATAGCATTAAATCTATGCACCATATACAATAGTGTACATTCTGCAAATGAATGTTAACAATATAATTGCAAGCTACTCTACCAGTAAATACTGTACAAACACTTCCAAACAAGTCAACTACAGTATTTTAACCAATCAAGTAAACCAAAATCAATATATACTGTAAGTACCAACCAGAAAAGACAATTTAAAACCAAACTAACCCTTACAATACCAAGGATTACATCTATCTAATTGTAAAAAACCTTATACATTATACACAGCATTGTTTAAAACCCCCTTCCCCCCTAATGTTTCTGTTAAGCAGAATACACTGAAGGGACAGAGATATAAAGGCCTAAAGCCCCTTCCCCCCTAATGTTTGTGTTAAACAGATTACAATGAAGGGAGAGAGATATAAAGGCCTAAATCCCCTTCCCCCCTAATGTTTGTGTTAAACAGATTACAATGAAGGGAGAGAGATATAAAGGCCTAAAGCCCCTCCCCCCCCTAATGTTTCTGTTAAACAGATTACAGTACATTGAAGGGAGAGAGATTTTACAGAAACACACATTAGGGGGGAGGGGGCTTTAAACAGATTACATTGAAGGGAGAGAGATGTTTCTGTTACCAGTAAATCTCCCTCCCTGCATTGCTAACCACCCTCACCCCCTACCCACATACCGTTAACCCCCCCCCATCCTGGCCATGGCCCCTCCGCTTCTGCAAAACAGACACAAAAATTAAAACATACAAAGTAATGTCCCCTAACCCCTTAATCACCATAGCGGTTATTAACCGCTACAGTCATGAAGGGGTTAACCCACCCTCACCCACCCACCACTCGGGATGCCTACATACCCTCCCACACTAACCCCCCCCCCCACCCGTGAGGCCTAACCACCCAGTCAGTACCCACAAGGGAGGCCTACCCACATACCGTTGGGGAAACACCCCACCCCCACCCCAGTACCCACAATAAAAACAGTACAATCACCCACAATAAACAGCATTCTATTTATTAAATACATTACCCACCCCCTGTGCCCCCCCCCCATAAATACAAGATTTATTCTTTTACATTCAGGGTCCATAACGCAGCCCCACGCTAGTCCCCGGTGCGCTGGCAGGGCACCTGGACAGACCTACAGTTTACCAGCAGCATTCCACAGGTTCTGGAGGCCTGCTGGTGGATCCTGCCAGCACTATGGCGCCCAGGTGGTCTCCTTGGGTCACCGTGAGCCACAATTGGGTCCACACGGTAGGCCCAAGGATGTCTGGGAGCCCCGGGTCAAACCCACAGGTGTCTGCGGGGCCTCGGGTGGTTCCCATGGGGGTCTGGGGAACTCACGGGTGCTCACTACGGGTCCGCGGTGCCCCCACAGAAGTGGGACCACACATCATCATCCCCGCACCTACGGGTCGGAGGTGCCCCCACAGAAGTGGGACCACACATCGTCATGCCCGCAGACTACGGGTCCGCGGTGCCCCCACAGAAGTGGGACCACACATCATCATCCCCGCATGTGTCACCCGTGGAACCACCAGCCTGCTACCCTTTAGGATACCCGAGGATTCCCCGCGGGTGGTCTCCAGAGGTCCCACGCAAAACCACGGAAGTAACCCTGAATGTAAAAAAAATAAACCTGGCCTATACATTCAATACATACACCCTCCCCCCCAACACCTACAGTACAATAATGTGCAAAATAACTATTATCCAGATATGGATAATAGATTAATTGCCCATTATTAAAAACATTAACTAGCATATACAAATAAATAAAGTACTACTTACCTCATCAATACGAAGTGTCCGATGCCAGCGCCTTCCTTCTCTTGCCCACACAAAACATAGCCAAAACCAAGCCAATACATTGCAATTACATTCAGATATCAATTAACCCCTTAAACACCTTATCGAATAATAACCGCAAAGGTAATTAAGGGGTTAAGCCACACAGGCACGATACCCACCCTTCACCCATGAATTTGTACTGTGGCTTCATCATGCAACTATATATATATACTGTATATATATATACACAGAGAGACAGAGAGAAAGAGAGAGAGAGAGATATATATATACAGTATATATATATATATATATATATATATATATATATATATATATATATATATATATACACACACACGTTATATACACACCCATGATAAACCAATATACAGTACAAATAAATGTAGAAGGGTTATCAAAAGCACTGTCCTACAACCAAACTCTTCTCCATACATACACACTAAATTAAAATTAATTTCCTTTAATATTCATAACTGATCTCTCAATCTACTGTAAATCATCACTAAACCTCTGAAAAGCCATTTAAACAACTTACATTCCAATATAAATGATGCCTAAATATCTACTGTATGCACCATATACATTCTGCAAATTACTGTAATCAACCAAGTAAACAAAACTCAATTAGCAATCATTATTTACATCCCTAAACAATTCAGACTAGATCCCGAACAATAAAATCATTAACAAATTCACGCCTAGAGCAGAACAATTAAGCCTTTGAAAAAATATATGTACCGACAAAAATACAACCTTTCCAAACCAAGCCTACTGTACCTATCCCTGACCTTCCTCAAACACACAATACAATACCAAGGAATAATACATCTATCTAATTTTAAAATACTTTAAACTCACAAAATAATTAAAAACACATCCAATCCAGCTTTTAAAACAACATCATTTCTTACCCTGAATGTATACTGTACAGTATATCTCTCTAGACATATATATTGTACATACATACATACAGTGGCAAGAAATGATATACCACAAAAAAAAAAAAAATACACATGTTAAAAAACCTTTTGAAATAATTAACAAGTTAAATAAAATACATTTCTTTACTGTAGTTCACTTACCATTACTTGCCCCCACCGACTCCCGTTGCCCAGCTTACTCATGAACCAATCCACGATCAGGAACCCATAAAATAATAAACCATTCAAAATAATAAACATTAAACTAAAAATCCAAACCAATCCACGGGTCTTCTACTTGTAATACATCTTCATCTGTATTCTTCTTTCTTCTATCTCCTTCCGGGCGGGGCAGGGCGTGGTCTTCTTTCCATCATCGGCCACGCCCTTGTCTTTTTTCTTCTCCGGAGGTCCTTCCTCCGCGGCGTCTGGCTGCAAAATGAGACGACATAGGCTTTTAAAGGCCTATGACGTCACATTTTGCGTCATGGTTCCCACGGTCCTGATTGGACCGTGAAAACCATGTGTTTTGGCCGATAATAAAAAAATGATGACGTCACTTAAAGGGAATGAAAGCACAGCCAATCAGAATGGCTTTGCTTCAATTGCCTTTAAGTTGACGTCATGAAAAGGCACATGGCCGTGCACACATGGTACTAGAGCCAATCAGAGCGTGGGAACTTTATCCCTACTCTGATTGGCTCTGGTATACCATGTGTCAGGGGCTTGGGGGAGAAAGGATGTGACGTCAATAAGGATAAAGTTCCCACGCTCTGATTGGCTACCGTACCACGTGACAGGTTTTCATTGACGTCACATCCTTTCTCCCCCAAGCCCCTGACACATGGTATACCAGAGCCAATCAGAGTAGGGATAAAGTTCCCACGCTCTGATTGGCTCTAGTACCATGTGTTATGGATTACAGGTATTTTCTGGCATATAACGCATAATGAATACAGGTCACAGGTACTTATATACGTAGTATCATAGTAAGGCCTAGTATAGCTTAGAGTATATTGTTAAATTCCTGGTTTTCTTGTCTTAGAAATAATAGCTTGTTTTGCTCAGAAGTGGCAGGATATTGGGACAGGTTACAAAGACATAAAAAGGGGAACTTATAACGGTAAACACGCCGTGGTTTGAACAGTAATTTATGAAATATCCTAGGTTACTAAATGCAAGTCCTAAGATCGTAAACATCATACGTCACAAACCACAGAGTATGGACACATGACACGTGACACACGTACGCAGTAACTAATACACTCTATATTAGGTTGGCCCGACTCCATGTTAGGGAGAGAGAAAAAGAGAACCGAACTTAAGTGTGAAGTCACACAGATGAGACTGGGACTGGCTGACCTGACATAATATCTTTTGGTTTGTGAGTATTGACAATGCATATCTAGTTATAATCTCTGCATAGTTAGGAATGGATTGGTAACATACTGTAACTGTTAGCCATTGGCTTATAAGAAGCTTGTTCTGATATTTCTGATATTTCTGAATATTGTTGTAACACAATAAATGATAAACCTTTTCTTATACAAACTCTGAGTACCCTTTCTTTATAAATAATAATCTCACAATACCCTCCATATATCATAATATGTGAGGGTGTGGCCGAGGCTTTTTCAAGTGCAACATTTTGGTTTGTGTTCTCTGCTTAGAGCAGGATATAACTCACCATAAGGCGACACTTGATAAAGAGAGGTAGGTGATTGAACCCAGATTATGGCGCTCCAACGTGGTTAATTACTCATGAGTTGTATAATAAATCTGACGTTACCCATTTAATCTTGAAAGTACACGTGTATGCTATATTTCCTCTTTATAAAAGAGAAGGTACAATTTTCGTTATATATATATATATATAGTATATCATGGCTGTTACGGATTTTGCACGAGTTGCAGATCTGAATGTTTTAATGAGGAATCAGTATCAGAGAAATCTGATTGACGGTGAAACTCTGGCATTTGAAATTCAATTTGGCCCGTGGGGACCTGGGGCAAGATACTGCTATCTAACAATAGACACCACAACTGATCCAAACACATATCAGTACGTACAACAGGCATATGATCCGTTAATACACACGATCATTAATTTGACACATAATGCAGCGACTGTCATTTTGGGACAACAGCCTGTGATTGCTACAGGCGTGGACAGACATGGTCCTATTAATTCTGGTGCGAAATATGGGGAGAATCGCACACACTTATTTACACCAGTTACATTACCTGAGTTAACACCAGCAGCACGCGACGTTCTGACAGAGCGCGCAAATGCAACTGCAGAAATCACGCTGTTAAGAGAAATTGTTAATGCCCTCTTCGCAATTAGAGGAGCTGCTCCAGCGTTAATTGATGTACCAGCTCGGGTACAAGTTTGTATTCCCATGGCGAACATTAAGGCTACTATTGGAAAGTTGCCAACTAATCCAAAAGACATTGCATTGTGGCTTAATGAGAGAACGCATTGTTTAGATGGGGTGTATCCTACACCGACCGCAAATCAGAAACTTGCTTTGGTAAATTCCCTGCTACCAGCGGGTTTGTCAATCACATTAGCTGAAGCACGAGACTGGGATTCAGTCATCAGCAATGTGTATGAGAAAACCCATGGAAAAGTTACTATCTCATCACTGGCAGATACGCTAGGACAAGTTAATAAGACTAGTGGGATTGTAGCAGTTTATATTCTAGGGTTACGCTTTACACAAGGCAACCATGAGATTGTGTGGGGTTGTCTGAAGGCTTTGATTAAGGGACAGGGTTTGCTGTTAGACCTTGAAAGACAAATTCAAGGTGTACCAGTGGAACAAAAACCAGTTATGGTTCCTGAGATTTTGAAAAATACTTACACTCTTGTTGGCAGATCACTCACTGGGGATCCGATTGGATTAACTAAGCCACAAGCCAGTGACAGGAAACCTGAGAGATCGAACGCAGAAAAGAGGGGAAATTTTCTTGTCCAAGAGAGAAAGTGGAGACCTCCGTTCACCCAGTATCAGACTCCAGTTTATCCTAGAGACGAGCAGTGGGACAGAAGAGGTAATTTTCAAAGAGATAATAGAAGTTTTCAGACTCCTACACAGAGACAAAACACTCCTACACCACAGACTACACAACAAAATACACGCTTTGAACAGCAAGCTCGTAATGAGGGTGCAGTGTCCAGATATAATCTGAGACAATACATTAAAACTCCTGACAGATATGGGCAAGGCAAGGCTAGCGAAATTAAATTTCGTGACAAGCGTACAGGTTTTGCTACGCAGACTTCAGGATTAACGAACAGCCAACGTGAGGTTAAACAGGCTGCAGCGGCGACGACACCGGCGAGCACTGAGAAATTTGTTGGGAAGATAACTCACTTCCCTACAGACCTCCTCTTTGAGGAATGACAAACTTAACGTTACACATTCACTACAAGGGAAAAAATTATACTGGCCTATTAGATACACAAGCCGACATATCCCTTGTAAGAACTGATATTTTAATAGATGAAAATTATGTACACGACATCACGATACAAACAATTGAGGGAAATGGCACTTATCCTTCATATTATTTAGACTTAAAAATTAATGACAGGCGAGTTTCTATTGAATTAGTTGAACATGACAGATTAGGTTGTGACTTTCTTATAGCATACAAAGATGTGGCTTCCTTCTTTACAATAAAAGAGGAAGTTACATAAAACCGCAAGCAGACGGAATTGACTGTGAAATTTGACTTGGAAAAAATTATCACAGATCAATGCAATGAAAGTGCTTTTAATGATAAAACAAAATTGTATAATTGGTTAATGACACACAAATATATTTTTCAACATTGGGAAAATCAGGTCGGATTTAGAAAACAAATAGTACACAATATTAATACATGTTCTACACTTCCAAAGAAACAGGCACAATATAAAATTAATCATGCCGCCTTACCAAGCATACAAATTGTAATCAATGATTTGCTTAAACAAGGAGTACTGCTTGAACAGTATAGCCAAATGAATACTGCAGTATATCCAGTGCCTAAAAAAGATGGTTCATGGCGAATGGTGTTAGATTATAGGGAAGTGAACAGAGTCACACCTTCAGTGGCAGCACAGAACACACATTCACCTTCAATCTTAAGCGGATTACAGCGTAAACGCTTTAAAACTATGTTTGATCTAAGCAACGGGTATTTTTCCCACCCAATCACGCCTGAGAGTTATTGGCTAACCGCATTTACCTGGCAAGGTAAACAATTGGTTTTTACACGCTTACCACAAGGTTTTGTAAATAGTCCAGCTTTATTCACTGCAGACGTAGTCTCACTATTGTCTAAATTTGCCAATACAGAAATTTATGTTGATGACGTGTATCTATCACATGACACAGAAGAAGAGCATTTTAAAGCTATGACAGAAGTGTTAATTACATTGACAGAAGCAGGTTACCTTGTTTCCCTAAAGAAATCTCAGCTTGCAAGAGAAACTGTGACATTTTTAGGCTTTGAAATAGCTGAAAATGGCAGAGGCCTCTCTACTAATTACAGAGAAAAAGTTTCCAACATCAGTGTTCCTAAATCACTAAAACAGTTAAGAAGCATTATTGGGTTACTGAATTTTTCAATGACGTTTATCCCAGATTTTAATGTACTGATTGAACCATTACATCACGCAACATCACGCGAGATTAAGTCAGAGCAGACTAGACCGAAAACACCTTTTAAATGGTTAACAGTTGAGGATGAGGCATTGCGAAAGTTATTAGCAGCAGTTAATGATGCTTCCTACTTAGCGCAGCGCGACCCGACAAAACCATTGTCAGCTTATGTCAACATTTCACCACTAGCTGCATACATTAGAATTTACAATGCTATGGAAACAGTACCAATTACATTATTATCTTATGTATTTACAAACACAGAGAAGAGATATTTGCCGCTTGAAAAACTATTATCAGCGATTACACTCACAGTGCTAAAATCACGTGATTTGGCACAGGGACAGGATATCTATATATACACTTCAGTAGCTTCACTAGCAACATTGCAGAAACAGACCATTCCGGATAGGAAGGCGTTAAGAAGCCGCTGGTTAAAATGGTATACAATTATAGAAGATCCCCAAATACATTTTGTGCATGATAAAACTTTAACTATATTAGATGACCTCCCATCACCTTTTGAAGGGGTGACATGGGAAAATCAAACACACCCAAATGATTTTTACACATGCATTTTCTACACAGATGGTTCAGCTGTAGACTCCAGCAAAGAAGGAGTGAATAAATCTGCAGGTTCAGGAATTGCAAAATATGACGCACATATGAATTTGTTGCATAGTTGGCAATTACCTGTTGGAGACCACTCTGCACAGTTTGCAGAGATTCATGCATTAGCTTTTGCTATGAAAGAAGCACTTACAGTTAAGGGACATGTACTTATAGTTACAGATTCCGCTTATTTAGCACGTTCAGCATTGCAGGACCTACCAATTTGGAGATCAAATGGATTTTTAAATGCCAAAAGGAAACCACTAACGCATATAGCTAAGTGGAAGGCCATTGCGGCCTATCTTGTTCAAAAGCCTGATATTGAAATTGTACACGAGCCAGCGCACAGAACGCTTGGTTCATCGGTTCATACTATGGGTAACCAGTTTGCAGATAGTCTCGCGCAAACTGTAAGTCAGAAATTTGCCGTTAACAAAGTGTTAACAAGGGCACAGTCAAAGTCAGCCAGTCTCGATGCAGAGTTGTATGCTTGTCTGGATACCACCAGGCCTAATCCACCTGGGTATCCTAAGAAATACTCATTTAAACAAGTCAACAATAATTGCATGGTTGTAATTGATGCTAATGAATTCATTGTTCCCCCTGTAGCAAGCAGGATGCAGATCGCTACGCAAGCACACGACAGTGTGGGACACCCTCACCTAGGGAGAGAAAATGTTTTGTTGACACTGAAACACAAATACTGGTGGCCGAACATGAGGAAAACAGTTAAGACAGTTCTAAGCAACTGTAAACCATGTCGGTTGGTGAACGCTCCTAATCATCAGACCCCACCATTTATTATTAATGCAATACCGAACAAACCGTTTGATTTAATATATTTGGACCATATTGGACCTTTGCCAGCATCACATTCCTACAAACATGTTTTGGTTTGTGTTGATGCTTGTACAAGGTTTACGTGGTTATACCCCGTTCGTGGTACGACATCTAGCTCTACGCTTAAATGTCTCAACACCTTAGTAAGTGTGGCTAAGCCCAAGGCCTTTCATTCCGATGGTGGACCTGCTTTCACAGCAGCAGAAACCAAGGAATGGGCCGCAACATTAGGTGTTGATTGGGCCTTCAGCTCACCGTGGCACCCGGAAAGCGCTGGGATTGCTGAGCGTAGAAATTACGAGGTAAAACGACTTTTAACCAAAATGCTATCTAATCGTCCTACACAGTGGTATCCACTCTTAGTTACGGTTCAAATTGGCCTAAATAATATTCCTAACTCAGTAACTGGTAAAACACCCCATGAACTGTTATATGGTACTCCTATGAATACACCATTTACTAATGATTCTATTTCTGTCCCAGGGAGACTTGAACAAATATTAATTTTACAGGAATTGAGGGATTCTTTTTCCCATACAGCCCACACACCACGTAATCCTGCAGCTTGGACGCCGCAGATTGGACATTCGGTCCAGGAGAGGGTTGCTAAGGTAAAGCCGTTGCGGCCTAAGTGGAAGAAACCTACCACGATACTGAAAAAGATAAATGAAAGAACCTTTATCATCCAAGATACTAAAGGAAAAGAAAGAAAAGTGAGTATCGATAATCTTAAGCCTACAGCACATTGCAGTAATGTCACTATTCAAGATGGAGGAGACACCGTATCTGCGACAGACTTCGATCGAGCTGCAGCCTCTCGAAGCACAGATTGCAAGACAACAGGATGTGGAAAATAATCACGCAGGTGAGGTCCTACAAGCTGAAGCTGACTTCCCTGACAGTGACCAAAGACATATATATGTGTTACCTGCCATACCGGATCAACGCAATATTTACCAGAAGGCCTATCAAACAGTGGCTAAGGTGATCACAAAGAAAAGACTGTTAAAGACTATTTTGTGTCTCTCAATCTGTTTTGCTTTTCTAGCAATATCGGCCAGCGTTATTTTCAGGTTACAATGGCATTTTGTGACTCAGCAAGAAGGAGAGATCATCGACTGGAAACGTACAGCAGCACACGGTATTACCACACCAGACTCCGGCATCGTGAAACGAGGACTACATTACGATTTGAAACCGGTGGACATACAGTCGGTGGGTATACCTCAAGGTGTGTATTGGAAGCCGTTTCCTAAACCTATCATCCAGAAACGAAAGACTTTGGGGATTTCACAGGTTGTGCTGTTTGATTCTACTGTGCTAGCTAAAGAAGCTGGTATAACTACGCCAGAAGGAAGGAAGCTGGTGACACAACATCTGAATGCACAGATGCAACAGCTGCAATCTACAAGCCTGAAATATGATTTACCCCTTCATGACCATTGGAAGCAGCAAAGCTACCGTGAACAACGTTGTCATGCTGAATTTGGACATTGTTATTTCATTGACTTTCAAGGAACACGTAAATGGCCAACGAAGGAGCTGAAAGCTGATCATTGCCCTCGGCCTGGTGTGACCATGGACAATATAAGGTATAAGCAATACCCTATTTTCTATCTGAATACAGGTCAAATTACTCAGAACGGATTCGTTCCCAATGGACAGACTGATCCAAGAGTGGCATTCTGGGAAGGTGCTGAAGAAGAAGAGTACAGAATACCTGGGGGGGTAAGACCTTATATATCTGCTGTTTTTTGTACTGACAGTATTTACTCAGGATGGTGGAACTCATCATTAACCGCTGAGGACCTGTTACACAAACTTCAAGATGTGATGGAAGATGCTAAAACTGGACAGCTAAAGACAGCAGCACTTCCGAAAGAATGGAATACAAAAGGTGATGGTATGTTGTTTCGTGAACCTACAGCATGGGACACTTGCACTCAACCACGCTTTGCTACATTTACCAATACGACATACTACAGCCATTCATGTAAAGGTTTCAAGAATGCGTGTGGTATCACATTGGAGAAATTGATTAATGAAGGAATCTGTGATAAGGACACTACAGTATTCAAGTACGGTTGTAAACCGTGTTCCTTTTATTACAATCTCACGCAAGGCTATTTTAACTGGCAACCGAAAATGATTGATCAAGGATTTTTACATTTTTCTGGGTTACGAGGTTTTTGGTGTGTGGAGCGAATAGTGATTATGAAACCTAATTACAAAGTCTACTCCCTGTTCCAGAAATGTCTCAATGATAGTTTGCATATGAATGTTGACACGGTAATCAGGGCGATGAGAGATTTGATGAATGTTCAAATAGCTCCAGATGATAAACCCTGTGAGTATGACACGTGCACCACACGTAATATTGTTAACATGCCCTACTCAGAGGCAATGTGGGGTACGAATGCAACGATTAATGCCATAGTGTATTATGAAAATGACACAGAGTTCATGAATGAATGTAAAGTTTCAAGTAAAACATCTGCAAGAAAATTGCTTACTAACGATGATATTCTTATAACCACAGGACACCTGCTGAGTGATTCTGTTTCTGTTATAAGTCAAATCTCTGACTCAAATGATGAAGAATTAAGGAGAGGTATTTGGGTGTTAAGAGATCACATGATAAAATTTGCTTCCTACACAATTTCAGATATAACAGTGTTATCTGAAGAAATTAAAGCTTTGGTTATTCTTAATCACATTACTTCTATCAAGTTAACATTGCAAAGTAAAAAGGTTGACATATCACTTTTAAATCTCACTTTGATCACACAGACTCTCAATTTAAGTCCGAAAGAATCTGAAATCCTGGCATATGTTTCACAAACCACAGTTTATGACATACGAGAAAGAAACCACAGACGGGTTCATAACCCTGATGACTCATTATGGGAAGTTTTTATATACTATGAATTATTTATTCCAGGAGACGTGTATACAACAAATTGGGAACTGCTTAATTTTGGACACATAACACACACAGGTTCTTATTTCGCAAGGATGCAGGTTGCGCAACCATTTCAATACATGTCTGTGAAATGTGATCGTGAATTTTTCATCAGCACTATAAGATGTGTTGATAGAGGTTACTTGATTTGTGATGACATTATACAGCACATGCCTTGCAATGATCAAATGCAAGGTAGCAACTGCCCGATAACTGTAATGCCTATTCAAACCCCTTTTACATTAATTCACAGCCTAGATAATGGGAGTTACATAGTGTTATCTACAGAAAAGGATTGCGATATTCCTCCTTTTCAGGCATCACTTGTCACGGTTAATGGGAGTATACAGTGTTATGGTACTACACTTATTCCACCTCTGTTACATCAGAAACTCACATCTGGAGTACATTTCCAGGTACCAGCTATCACACTGATCCTTCCTCACATGACGGCCTATTTGGCACATTTAAAGAAAATGAAGGTTACTATAGGGTTCACACATGATATAGTACATACCCTTTTACAGAGAGTTCACAGTGAATTACTACGTGTTGATTTGCACCCAGGTGATTTTCCCCAGTGGTTAACTACACTAGGTGAGTCATTGAAAACTTTTTGGCCAATGACAGGTAATTTTTTGACAAAGATAGGCACTAGCCTACAATCTACTGGTAAAAGTATCTTTAGTGGACTGGGAAATGCGTTTGGAATCCTAGGTTATTTAAAACCAATATTGTTTTTTATTTTAGGGATAATAATCCTTGTTATTTTGCTTCATATTTTCTCATTTCTTCCGAAGATGAAGATGAAGAGGCGTTCAGCTTAATCACATTTTGCTTTATAGCATATATTCTTATATTTTTACCTAGATACTAATATACTGTTTTAAGCACACAGGTCAAATCTAACCTGCTGCAGTATGCTTTGTTGCAAGGACACAGACGAAAAGAAAGATACTTCACAAATCTTGCGTCTACCACGTTCCTATCAGACCTCCATGAGGATGTACTTAGATGAACTGGTTTTGCCACATCGGAAACCCCGCAAAGTGCATGCAGTTCACGATACGATGAGAGACTTTATGTATCAGGACTCTCTTGCTTCCTCTGGACCGTTTTCTGTTTTAACACCTAATGGGACATTGCTACCGCGTAGCTTGCTAATGTTATGTAATTTTTGGCAAGTGAAATCTTTGCTATCTCTTGGTGATCAACCCAACTTCAAGTGTAGAGACATTCACCGTCAAATATTTCAAATGTCTTTTTATACAATTGAAGAAGGTCATATCAGTATTGTCAGCCACGGGTCATATAATTGTACCACTTTGCTTGCATGTTCAGGTAATAAACATCAACATTGTTTTGGTGCCCGTTGGAATACTACGCTCTTGAGTGTGTATGAAAGCCAACATCAACCCGCTTTACAATTGGGTGATTTTTACAAATTGATACCTTCCCATCGTGGAATAACTTGTGCACATATGCGCAGTTGTGGGTGTTTTGGCGATCAGTCACATACTCCTATGAGTTCAAGCTCATCAACATCAGAGAGCTGTGACACTGTCTTCCAATAGTACACATAATGAATATTTTCTGCTTTGATAGTTTTTCCTGCATTTGCAAAAATATGATAATTATGTGTAGGAGAGGGTGTTATGGATTACAGGTATTTTCTGGCATATAACGCATAATGAATACAGGTCACAGGTACTTATATACGTAGTATCATAGTAAGGCCTAGTATAGCTTAGAGTATATTGTTAAATTCCTGGTTTTCTTGTCTTAGAAATAATAGCTTGTTTTGCTCAGAAGTGGCAGGATATTGGGACAGGTTACAAAGACATAAAAAGGGGAACTTATAACGGTAAACACGCCGTGGTTTGAACAGTAACTTATGAAATATCCTAGGTTACTAAATGCAAGTCCTAAGATCGTAAACATCATACATCACAAACCACAGAGTATGGACACATGACACGTGACACACGTACGCAGTAACTAATACACTCTATATTAGGTTGGCCCGACTCCATGTTAGGGAGAGAGAAAAAGAGAACCGAACTTAAGTGTGAAGTCACACAGATGAGACTGGGACTGGCTGACCTGACATAATATCTTTTGGTTTGTGAGTATTGACAATGCATATCTAGTTATAATCTCTGCATAGTTAGGAATGGATTGGTAACATACTGTAACTGTTAGCCATTGGCTTATAAGAAGCTTGTTCTGATATTTCTGATATTTCTGAATATTGTTGTAACACAATAAATGATAAACCTTTTCTTATACAAACTCTGAGTACCCTTTCTTTATAAATAATAATCTCACAATACCCTCCATATATCATAATATGTGAGGGTGTGGCCGAGGCTTTTTCAAGTGCAACATTTTGGTTTGTGTTCTCTGCTTAGAGCAGGATATAACTCACCATAAGGCGACACTTGATAAAGAGAGGTAGGTGATTGAACCCAGATTACATGTGTGCACGGCCATGTGCCTTTTCATGACGTCAACTTAAAGGCAATTGAAGCAAAGCCATTCTGATTGGCTGTGCTTTCATTCCCTTTAAGTGACGTCATCATTTTTTTATTATCGGCCAAAACACATGGTTTTCACGGTCCAATCAGGACCGTGGGAACCATGACGCAAAATGTGACGTCATAGGCCTTTAAAAGCCTATGTCGTCTCATTTTGCAGCCAGACGCCGCGGAGGAAGGACCTCCGGAGAAGAAAAAAGACAAGGGCGTGGCCGATGATGGAAAGAAGACCACGCCCTGCCCCGCCCGGAAGGAGATAGAAGAAAGAAGAATACAGATGAAGATGTATTACAAGTAGAAGACCCGTGGATTGGTTTGGATTTTTAGTTTAATGTTTATTATTTTGAATGGTTTATTATTTTATGGGTTCCTGATCGTGGATTGGTTCGTGAGTAAGCTGGGCAACGGGAGTCGGTGGGGGCAAGTAATGGTAAGTGAACTACAGTAAAGAAATGTATTTTATTTAACTTGTTAATTATTTCAAAAGGTTTTTTAACATGTGTATTTTTTTTTTTTTTTGTGGTATATCATTTCTTGCCACTGTATGTATGTATGTACAATATATATGTCTAGAGAGATATACTGTACAGTATACATTCAGGGTAAGAAATGATGTTGTTTTAAAAGCTGGATTGGATGTGTTTTTAATTATTTTGTGAGTTTAAAGTATTTTAAAATTAGATAGATGTATTATTCCTTGGTATTGTATTGTGTGTTTGAGGAAGGTCAGGGATAGGTACAGTAGGCTTGGTTTGGAAAGGTTGTATTTTTGTCGGTACATATATTTTTTCAAAGGCTTAATTGTTCTGCTCTAGGCGTGAATTTGTTAATGATTTTATTGTTCGGGATCTAGTCTGAATTGTTTAGGGATGTAAATAATGATTGCTAATTGAGTTTTGTTTACTTGGTTGATTACAGTAATTTGCAGAATGTATATGGTGCATACAGTAGATATTTAGGCATCATTTATATTGGAATGTAAGTTGTTTAAATGGCTTTTCAGAGGTTTAGTGATGATTTACAGTAGATTGAGAGATCAGTTATGAATATTAAAGGAAATTAATTTTAATTTAGTGTGTATGTATGGAGAAGAGTTTGGTTGTAGGACAGTGCTTTTGATAACCCTTCTACATTTATTTGTACTGTATATTGGTTTATCATGGGTGTGTATATAACGTGTGTGTATATATATATATATATATATATATATATATATATATATATATATATATATACTGTATATATATATCTCTCTCTCTCTCTCTCTCTTTCTCTCTGTCTCTCTGTGTATATATATATATATACAGTATATATATATAGTTGCATGATGAAGCCACAGTACAAATTCATGGGTGAAGGGTGGGTATCGTGCCTGTGTGGCTTAACCCCTTAATTACCTTTGCGGTTATTATCCGATAAGGTGTTTAAGGGGTTAATTGATATCTGAATGTAATTGCAATGTATTGGCTTGGTTTTGGCTATGTTTTGTGTGGGCAAGAGAAGGAAGGCGCTGGCGTCGGACACTTCGTATTGATGAGGTAAGTAGTACTATATTTATTTGTATATGCTAGTTAATGTTTTTAATAATGGGCAATTAATCTATTATCCATATCTGGATAATAGTTATTTTGCACATTATTGTACTATAGGTGTTGGGGGGGAGGGTGTATGTATTGAATGTATAGGCCAGGTTTATTTTTTTTACATTCAGGGTTACTTCCGTGGTTTTGCGTGGGACCTCTGGAGACCACCCGCGGGGAATCCTCGGGTATCCTAAAGGGTAGCAGGCTGGTGGTTCCATGGGTGACACATGCGGGGATGATGATGTGTGGTCCCACTTCTGTGGGGGCACCGCGGACCCGTAGTCTGCGGGCATGACGATGTGTGGTCCCACTTCTGTGGGGGCACCTCCGACCCGTAGGTGCGGGGATGATGATGTGTGGTCCCACTTCTGTGGGGGCACCGCGGACCCGTAGTGAGCACCCGTGAGTTCCCCAGACCCCCATGGGAACCACCCGAGGCCCCGCAGACACCTGTGGGTTTGACCCGGGGCTCCCAGACATCCTTGGGCCTACCGTGTGGACTCAATTGTGGTTCACGGTGACCCAAGGAGACCACCTGGGCGCCATGGTGCTGGCAGGATCCACCAGCAGGCCTCCAGAACCTGTGGAATGCTGCTGGTAAACTGTAGGTCTGTCCAGGTGCCCTGCCAGCCCACCGGGGACTAGCGTGGGGCTGCGTTATGGACCCTGAATGTAAAAGAATAAATCTTGTATTTATGGGGGGGGGGCACAGGGGGTGGGTAATGTATTTAATAAATAGAATGCTGTTTATTGTGGGGCTGTGCATTGTTTTGATTGCGGGGACTGGGGGTGGGGGGTGGGGTTCCCCAACGGTATGTGGGTAGGCCTCCCTTGTGGGTAGTTAGTGGGTGAGGGTTGAGGGTGGTTAGGCCTCACGGGGTGGGGGGTTAGAGTGGGAGGGTATGTACAGTAGGCGTCCCGAGTGGTGGGTGAGGGCGGGTTAACCCCTTCATGACTGTAGCGGTTAATAACCGCTATGGTGATTAAGGGGTTAGGGGACATTACTTTGAAAGTGTTATTTTTTTTCTCTGTTTTACTGTACAGCAGCGGAGGTTGCCATGGGTAGTGGGTAGTGTATTGAATGTATTTATTGGTTATTATGCCTTAACCCCTTCATTACATTAGCGGCTATACGCTATGCTAATGAAGCCTCGTTTCTGAACTTTTAATAATATTGTGCAGGAGCAGGGGGTCCCCTGAGATTAGATTTCTGTGTCAGGGAACCCCCTGCTCACTCTACAATATTATTAAAAAGACAGAAATGCTGCTTCTTTACCATAGCGCATAGCCGCTAAGCTAAAGAATGATTCTTTAATGATGTGTGTGTTTTATTCACAGTGTAGATGTGCAGGGGGTCTCCGGAGCTGAAGCGCACAGGTTTCAGGTCTGGGGACCCCGTGCCCCCCGAGATACAGGCCCCTTTAGGAAGTGCCGGTATCCCTCTGCTCTGCTTGGTTTACAGGCCGCGGTCACGTGATCGGGGCTTTTAACGCAGAGCTGGATACCGGCACCCCCTAAAGGGGCCTGTATCTCGGGGGGCACGGGGTCCCCAGACCTGAAACCAGTGCGGTTCAGCTCCAGAGACCCCCTGCACATCTACACTATAAATAAAAATGTATTTCAAATGTATTTATTTGTATTTATTTATTTATTTATTTATTGCGGGGATGCTGTGTGTGATTATTTTTAATTGTGTTTAGCGGGGGTGGGTGACGGGGTTTATAAATGTGAGTTTATAAATAAAATAAAGAATATTATTTATAGGGGCCTTAGAACAGAAGTTCCCACGCCAATTGCGCACTCATTGCTCTTTTGTTACAATGTTGCTGGTCTTGCGGGTTTGCAGTCTGGCAGCAAAAAGCAGTTTGTACTGTAGTACTGAGTGTGAGATAAAGTAACCAGTTCTTTTATTGCTGAAGTCGCCACCAAAAACTTTTATTTACAAATACAGTACAAAAACCGTGCAACACACAACAACATTCAGTATCCTTTGTTTAAGTACAGCAGGTACTATAGGGTAAAACATGTACTGTACAGTACAGCACAATATTACAGTATGGTTTCACTGAAAGTCCTCCCCATTTTCCAGCCATGGCCGATGCCTTGCATGGCGCAAAACGCCATTAATGCAGTCTCTAACGCCTCTCATTACAGGATCTGTAACAGGGTAATAGCGCTGCATTTCTTCCACAATCTTTTTCCTTAAATTGGCAGGAAGGGCATTTTTTTGGCGATTCCCATCATAGTTCACTTTGAACACCCACTCGCAGTACAATGTGTAGGGAACATGGTGTTTAAATATGATCAAGGCATACTTGTGTGGTATACCAGCACTCCTCACCCTATACTTCTCCCTCAGTGCCGGTGGCAGATCGCACAGGGAGATGTCGGGCACTGTTTGTATGCGAGCGGGTGTAGGAGGTCTTTTGGGAGCGGGTGTACTTGAGGCGATGGGCAATGGTAGGGTGTCTGGGAGGAAGCTTTCCTCCGGTAGTGGTCGCCGGGTTGTCTCCTGGCGTGGTCTTGACGGGGTTGTCATGTCCTCCTCAATAGCATAGTACACTGTATCTTCTGGTGGAGGGGGTGTGCTTGGTGATGGAAGGGGGTCGAAGGTACCATGCATCACATCCATGTCACCCCCCTGCTCCAGCGTCGGGGAAACAGGGGCATTAACACCGAGCAAATAATGTATGCCCGCTATGTCTGCCTCTATCTTGTGCATCCGTTGATCCAGCCGCTGCTCCATTTGTAGCATCCGTTGCTCCATATGTAGCACCGACTCCAGAAGCAGATCTAGCTTTGCCAGCACACTAGAATTCCCGGGGAGATCCACACTTAGCCCATTCAGGATCCGGTCCAACGAGCTGCTTGTGCATGGCATCTGGAGATCTGGGGGGATGGGTGCAACGGAGGATGAGATGGGGGTTCCCTGGAGAGAAGCGGCATCGATGGAGAGTGGAAGAGGTGACCTGGGGATGCCCGGTACAGGAGAAGCTGCAGCGTGGTGGAAGAGGGATGGAGAAGGTGACCGCTGGATTTCCGGGAGAGAAGCAGAGTCGTCCAAGAGCAAAGGAGACAGTGACCCGTTGATTTCAGAGGCAGCAGCATCTTCAGATGGAACCGGAGAAGATGGGGGTGGAGAAGCCGGGCTGAAGATTTCCGGGACAGCTACAGCAGAGTCGTCGAAGCTTATGGGAGCAAGTGGTCTGCGGATTCGATGAGTTGGCTGCCATGCGTCTTGCGTACCGAGCACAGTACCGTATTTCTTCTTCACATAATAAGGCTGACGTGTTTTAAAAGCCTTAGCCTTTGGGGTCAGCAGAAGGTTTTCTTTGTTGGCCTTAGCCTGTCGCTTTGCCTTTGGCTTGGAAACGGTAACTGCCTTTCTCTTTTTCAGTGTAGCAGGCACAGCAGAGGTGAGATGATTCTTTCGTCCATAGAACCGGGGCTGCTCCATGTAAGCGGGAGGCACAATGCAGTATCTGGACAATGGCTCAGATAAAGATCATCAAGTGGTGGGCTATGCAACGTGTACAACCTTTTATGCATGGCGGCCAGGTACAGGTGTTGAAAGTGGGTGGTCTGTTATGTGAGTCATTAACATATAAATACACCATCCATTTTGTGGATTCACTGCACATTGAATACACATCGACTAAACATCGAATATACATTCTTGTGTTTGTATTTCTTTCTACAGTACTCGCAGCAATGCCTGTTAAGAAGATTTCAAAGGATCTCAGCATGAGAATGAAGGAGATGTACACGAGCGGAAAACGAATTGCAGATATCCAGCGCTGGTTAACTGCTTCTGGCCTCGTTGTGCCATCAAGCACCGTGTGCTATCATGCACAAGGAAAAAACAGAGACCGCAAAAAGGCACCAAAGATAACAAATGCGTAAGTATACTGTATTTATAAAACTTAACCAAAAAAAATATAGAAAACTGTAGTGTACTGCTGCGGCACAGTTTATTCGAGCATTTGCCCGTTCTGTGCCGCAGCAGTAGCCTGGCGCGCGCCCGAGTGTGACGGGCGCGCGCCGAAGCAGCGGAAGAGCGCCCTCCGATCGGGGCGCTCTCCCTACCGCTGCCGGGTCCGCCGGGTCCCCCGGAACCCCCTGCCGCTGTCCCGCGATCGCGGGACACCAGGGCTCCCTCGGGGAGCCCCTGGACACGCGTGCAGGGGGCGCACGCTCCCGATGACGCGTGACCGCGCGTCTATGACGCGCGGCACGCCGAGGGGCGGCCACTAGCAAGCCGGGAAATCTCCCGGCTTGCGGTACCGGCCACACTCGAATAAAGTGTGTCGGTAGTGTACATCTACAGTATACCGTATTTATATAGTATATTTATTATATTACAACAGTATATACTGTAGTGTACTGTATGTGTGGTTAATTTATATTTTTTGTGCAGCAGTATACACTTTTGGTATATTGCAATTCATCTGACAACGAATATACAGTATATGATGTGTATTTATTATGATATAACAACAGTATACCGTATTTATATAGTATATTTATTATATTACAACAGTATATACTGTAGTGTACTGTATGTGTGGTCAATTTATATTTTTTGTGCAGCAGTATACACTTTTGGTATATTGCAATTCATCTGACAACGAATATACAGTATATGATGTGTATTTATTATGATATAACAACAGTATACCGTATTTATATAGTATATTTATTATATTACAACAGTATATACTGTAGTGTACTGTATGTGTGGTCAATTTATATTTTTTGTGCAGCAGTATACACTTTTGGTATATTGCAATTCATCTGACAACGAATATACAGTATATGATGTGTATTTATTATGATATAACAACAGTATACCGTATTTATATAGTACAGCTAAACCCCGTTATAACGCGGGTCTCGGGGTCCACCCCGAGACCACCGCGTTACTAACGGGGTCGCGAGAAAAAAAAATGGCCGCCGCGCTTTAGCGCATATTCATCCCGCGGGACAGGAGATGGGAGCGGGCATGTCCCTCCGCTCCCCGCTTCCCCCTGTCACCGCGGGACAGGCCGCGGGGCAGGAGATGGGAGCGGGGATGTCCCTCCTGTCCCCGCTTCCCCCTGTCACCGCGGGACAGGCCGCGGGGCAGGAGATGGGAGCGGGGATGTCCCTCCTATCCCCGCTTCCCCCTGTCACCGCGGGAACTGGCAGGCAACATCCACTCCTCACGAGCCGCACGGCGCATGCGCATGCGCACGGCGAACGTGAGGGGTGCCTGCATAAGTGTGCTGCTTTTGGAGACAGGTAAGCAGTCTCCGGAAGACCGCTAACCCCCCCCCCCGCCGCAGCACAGGGCCCTCGCGTGTGTGTAAGTGTCTGTGAGTGTGTGTAAGTGTCTGAGTGTGTGTGTAAGTAAGTGTAAGAGCCGGAGCGGGAGGTGGGAGGTTTGACAGGGAGGGGGGGCGTGGCTTGAGCAGAGGGACCCGCTACTCTCCCCCCCCTCCCTCCACGGACTGCAGGAGGGAGCTGCTACTCTCCCCCCCCCCTCCCTACACGGACTGCAGGAGGGAGCTGCTACTCTCCCCCCCTCCCCGGACTGCAGGAGGGACCAGGTATGTAGAACTTAAGCATGGTAAAAAGGCCTCGCTTTAATATGCTAACACTATGTGCAACGTGTGGGGTATTTAACAACCAATGACAATCTTGCTGACATGTAATCTATCTTTGGTACAGAAATCTGCCTAGCCTCATTGCCAAGATGATCATCTTCATCTTTTGGTAACACAAGTGCTGTTCATTTCTATGGGTCCCTCCCTCCACTGGCTGCAGGAGGGACCCGCTACTCTCCCCCCCCTCCCTCCACGGACTCGGGCTGGAGCACTCATACATACACACATACACACACACACACACACACACACAGGCACTCACGCACTCATACACACACACGCGCGCACACACATGCAGGCACTCACGCACTCACACACACACACACACAGACAGGCACTCGCACTCACACACACAGACCGCTAACCCCCCCCCCGCCGCAGTACAGGGCCCGCCGTAGCCGCAGCGCAGCGCAGGGCCCCGCCACCCCCCCAACCCCCACAGCACAATGACTTCCCACCCCCTTAACTTTGTGAAACAAAAGTCACAAGACAGGCAAAATACATCTGTTAAAGTGCAGTTGTCTGTTTATTTCTATATAATAATTGTGTGCAGTGTGCAGTGTGTGTGCAGTGTGTCAGTGTGTGCAGTGTGTGCAGTGTGAGCAATGAGCAGTGTGTGTGAAGTGTGCAGTGTGTGTGCAGTGTGTGTGCAGTGTGTCAGTGTGTGCAGTGTGAGCAATGAGCAGTGTGTGTGCAGTGTGTCAGTGTGTGCAGTGTCAGCAATGAGCAGTGTGTGTGCAGTGTGTGTGCAGTGTTCAGTGTGTGTGCAGTGTGTCCAATGAGCAGTGTGTGTGTGCAGTGTGTCCAATGAGCAGTGTGTGTGCAGTGTGTGCAGTGTGTCATTGTGTGCAGTGTGAGCAATGAGCAGTGTGTGTGCAGTGTGCAGTGTGTGTGCAGTGTGTGTGCAGTGTGTCAGTGTGTGCAGTGTGTGTGCAGTGTGTGTGCAGTGTGTGTGCAGTGTGTGTGCAGTGTGAGCAATGAGCAGTGTGTGTGCAGTGTGCAGTGTGTGTGCAGTGTGTCAGTGTGTGCAGTGTGAGCAATGATTAGTGTGCAGTGTGTGTGCAGTGTGCAGTGTGCGTGCAGTGTGTGTGCAGTGTGTGTGCAGTGTGTCAGTGTGTGCAGTTTGAGCAATGAGCAGTGTGTGTGCAGTGTGCAGTGTGCAGTGCAGTGTGTGCAGTGTGTCAGTGTGAGCAATGTGCAGTGTGTGTGCAGTGTGTGTGTGCAGTGTGCAGTGTGAGTGCAGTGTGTCAGTGTGTGCAGTGTGAGCAATGAGCAGTGTGCAGTGTGTGTGCAGTGTGCAGTGTGCGTGCAGTGTGTGTGCAGTGTGTGTGCAGTGTGTCAGTGTGTGCAGTGTGAGCAATGAGCAGTGTGTGTGCAGTGTGCAGTGTGTGTGCAGTGTGCAGTGTGCAGTGCAGTGTGTGCAGTGTGTCAGTGTGAGCAATGTGCAGTGTGTGTGCAGTGTGTGTGTGCAGTGTGCAGTGTGTGTGCAGTGTGTGTGCAGTGTGTCAGTGTGTGCAGTGTGAGCAATGAGCAGTGTGTGTGCAGTGTGCAGTGTGTGTGCAGTGTGCAGTGTGTGTGCAGTGTGGCAGTGTGAGCAATGAGCAGTGTGTGTGCAGTGAGTGTGTGCAGTGTGTGCAGTGTGCAAAAAAAAAATGTAAAAAAAAAAAATTTTAAATTTTTTTTTTTTTTTTTTTTTTTTAAAACGGGAGCCACGGGAAAACCGCGTTATAACCGAATCGCGGTATAACGAGGCACATTATAACGGGGTTTAGCTGTATATTTATTATATTACAACAGTATATACTGTAGTGTACTGTATGTGTGGTCAATTTATATTTTTTGTGCAGCAGTATACACTTTTGGTATATTGCAATTCATCTGACAACGAATATACAGTATACAGTATGATGTGTATTTATTATGATATAATAACAGTATATTTATATAGTATATTTATATTACAACAGTACTGTATACTGTATATTTTGTCTATTTATATTTATAGTACAGCAGTATACATTTTTTGTATATTTATATTTACTGTATATCACAACATTACATGTACAGTATACAGTATACATTTTATATTGCTGCATATTAATAACACAATATAATTTCTTTGCATTGTAGGGAGACTACTCTTCTGGTGGACAGAATAAGTGAGGAGAATGATGAGAGGAGCGCATTAAGGGTTAAAAACACTCTGCAGGAAAAGCACAATCTGACTGTATCCGAGAGCAGCATAAAGAAGATGAGACGCAGAATTGGATGGAAATATGGACGTGTGAGGTTAGTAGTGGACAGTACAGGAGGTACTGTACTGTAAAGTAAAAATGTTGTTTTGCAAACTGTACTGCGCTGTGACGCTAACATTTTTTATTCATTGTCATTACAGAGCGTACCCCATGATACGGGACGCAAACAAAATCAAAAGAGTGCTCCAGGCCCAGGCATGGATCGACAGCGGTGAGACTTTCCAGGATTGCATCTTCACTGATGAGTCTACTGTGTCGCTGGAGAGATTTGCAAGATTTGCGTTCCACACAAAAGGCCGCATAACTTTGAAGCCGCGGCCAAAACACCCTGTGAAGCTGCATGTGTGGGGTGCCATCTCTAGGCGTGGACCGGGATGCATTGTCGTCTTTGAAGGTACAATTTCTCAAATATAATGCCGCCTAATGCACTGTACTTGACTAGTGTTGCCTTACCGTATGCACTGTACTGTACTATTGAGCACTTTTCTTTTCTTGCTATAGGAATCATGAATAAAGATTTCTTCCAAGACAACATTGTGCCCGTGATAGTGCGATACATCACACAAGACTTTCCCAATGGTCATCGCTTTTACCAGGACAATGATCCCAAGCACACCGCGTCGACGGCGCATATCCTTGAGCGCGGCATCAACTGGGTGAAGACGCCAGCGGAGTAAGTGCAGTAGACCGTGTCCCATTTATGTTCCCCACTGTTTGTACTGTGTACTGTATCTCTTAAACTAATTGTCCTTTCTTTCCAATCACAGATCGCCAGACTTCAATCCGATCGAAATTGTCTGGCATCAGCTGAAGGACCACATCCGTAAAGTGGCGAAACCCTCCAAGAAGGACGAGTTGTATAAAGCCATAATGAGTTTTTGGAACGATGTACTCACCGAGGAACGATGCAATAAATATATAGACCATATTGCCACTGTGTTGCCCATTGTCATCGCGCGCAATGGACAAGCATCAGGAAAGTAGTACAGTGCTGTAGTATTGTACAGTAGGTACAGTATGATACAGGTAAGTATGGCACAGATTTTAGCTTTCCCAATAGTCAGAGTATACAGTAATTCCAGTATACAGTACAGTAGACTAGTTTGACATACTACAGTAACTGCCTACTAACTGCTCCATTTTTTTCTTTCCAGAGAAAGCTGCACCAGCCACCTACTGTACAGTAGTTCTACCATAATACAGTACGCACATACAGTACAGTACAGTAACTGAACAAAGTTTTTGTTTTCTTGTCGTTCCAGGAAAAAGGGTGCACCAGGGTGGAGGGGGGGCCTTGTGTTCGTCAAATCTGCTTGTGCAGTCAAATGTACAGTATATAAACAGCAGTAATGATGTACACAAAACCTCTCCTCTCTCAATGAACTACTGTACCGCAGACACAATGAGGATACTGTTACAGTATGAAGGGAAAAAGAACAGGATGGGTTATTTAACATTACAGTATACTGTGCAATATTTATACTGTATATTTATATATACTGTATTTTTATTCTAAAGGTATTCGAGAATGTACTCTACTGTATGAGGACCTGGTGACTTTCAACCCTCTCAGACCCACAGAAAGGATTATTTCACATCACTGTATATTTATACTGTATATTTTCAGTAATTTAGAAGCAGTGGCTGTTCTGAACAGCCCAGGGCCAGATTAACAAAACAATGGCTTGGATTGGATTAGCCAGACGATTGATGCTTGGCCAGGGAGGGATTAAAAACTCTAAGGGAGGGGGTGGGTGGTGTAGCTGTAGGATTGTACTGTGTCAGTATTTCCAATGCCAGGTCACACTAATAATTGCATGAATAAACCCCCAAAGACAAGGCCCAAATATACTAGTACAGTATACTGTACAGTACTGTAAAGTATGTATTGTGTGTTGATGTTTTGAATTGCTGTTAACTTGAAAAGTTTCACCATTGTATTGTACTGTATTTGTAAATAAAAGTATTTTGTGGCGACTTCAGCAATAAAAGAACTGGTTAATTTATCTCACATAAAGTACGTGAATACGACCGCAATCACCATTGTACAGTAAATGGGTGCATAGGATGGAACGACAGGTGCTAAAGGGGTATAAATATGATACTGTATTTATCAGTATTGATCAAAGAGAGTTGATCAGAAGGATTCCCCTTATAAAGTATACAGCACTCTATTGTCATTCGTACAGTACAGTATACTGTAGTAAAAAGTAGACAACACATGGTCTTGCAGTACAGTATACTGTATTACTAAAAATCTGTCAGGTTGACCAGAATCACTGCGGATATCGGAAAATAATACAATTTTATTAATTCTACGTACTGTATATAAGGGGAATCCTTCTGATCAACTCTCTTTGATCAACACTGATAAATACAGTAATTTATCTCACACTCAGTACTACAAACTGCTTTTTGCTTGCAATAAACAAACAAACAGGGAAGCGCTATACTGTATGAGTTAGGATCAGGCCCAGCAGCCACTTTATGTTGAAAACCACATATGAAATGAGCATAAATTTGCATGAATAATTACACAAAAATATATAAAATAAATAGCACAAGTCTCTGACAGAGAGAAATTGTCCAGGTGGTGTGGATACAGGTTAATGCCCCTGTCTGATAGGACAGACTCGGGCAAGAATGGCCTGTGAGAGGTGAATATCCAGAATGGTAGCTGGGATGGAAAGCGCTACCAACTGTGCAGGTATTGAAGTGTGTAGAAATGGGAAGGTGCCGTAGGCATCAAATGTGGAAAGCGCTCACCCAGACTTCATACACTTTGCGCTTTTTGTTTGCAGACTGCAAAGCCGCAAGACCTGCAACATTGTAAAAAAAGAGCAAAAAAAGAGCAATGAGCGCGAAATTGGCGTGGGAACTTCTGTTCTAGGGCCCCTAGAAATAATATTCTTTATTTTATTTATAAACTCACATTTATATATAAAGTATATATTTATTTCTCTTCATGTATTTATTTAGATTTATTTATTAATTGTGGAGCTGCTGTGCGTGAGGGGCCATGGCCAGGATGGGGGGGGGGTGGGTAACGGTACAGTATGTGGGTAGGGGGTGAGGGTGGTTAGACCTCACAGTACATTATGCACATTGGGCCCCCCCCCCCTCCCCACATTTACATACTGTACACTGCACGACATCAATGCAGGGAGGGTTTACCAATGCAGGGAGGGTTTACCAATGCAGGTAAGGCTTTAGGCCTTTATATCTCTCTCCCTTCATTGTAATCTGTTTAACACAAACATTAGGGGGGAAGGGGCTTTAGGCCTTTATATCTCTCTCCCTTCATTGTAATCTGTTTAACACAAACATTAGGGGGGAAGGGGCTTTAGGCCTTTATATCTCTCTCCCTTCAGTGTAATCTGCTTAACAGAAACATTAGGGGGGAAGGGGCTTTAGGCCTTTATATCTCTCTCCCTTCATTGTAATCTGTTTAACACAAACATTAGGGGGGGAAGGGGCTTTAGGCCTTTATATCTCTGTCCCTTCAGTGTAATCTGTTTAACAGAAACATTAGGGGGGAGGGGGCTTTAAACAATGCTGTGTATAATGTATAAGGTTTTTTACAATTAGATAGATGTAATCCTTGGTATTGTAAGGGTTAGTTTGGTTTTAAATTGTATTTTCTGGTTGGTACTTACAGTATATATTGATTTTGGTTTACTTGATTGGTTAAAATACTGTTGTTGACTTGTTTGGAAGTGTTTGTACAGTATTTACTGGTAGAGTAGCTTGCAATTATATTGTTAACATTCATTTGCAGAATGTACAGTACTGTATATGGTGCATAGATTTAATGCTATGCATCATTTACAGTATACAATGTACTGTAAATGCAATGTACTGTGTGGATTGTAATGTTATGTTTTATACTGTATGCTATTCATTAACTTCATTGCTCTACACATCTAGGGATTTCATTCCACCTTACCACCTTTCCTACACATGATTTGTGCTGTAGGCATTGGTTATATCACTGTATGCTAATGCAGATGTGTGATGCTTTGAGACTGTCATTTATACTTTGACAAGTCTACCTTTTGGTGTGTAGTGTGCATTATCCTTAGCGTTGTATACAGTAGGTGCCTTTGAACCCAGTAACCTATTGTGATTCACTTTGATTCTCCCTAGTGTTTTTTGAGTCACTATCCTTTTCATGTTTAGGGTTGACAGTGTGTGTCGTTCCCTAGTGCTGTTCATTAGTGTTTAAGGGTCCATGCCTCTTTTTTAAGTGTTTTTAAATCATGTACTGTTTATTCATCCCTTTTTGCACTGTGTCAAATAAATAAACAAATATATCAATTGCATACCTGAGTGCTCCCATACGGGTTACTTTTTTCTCTTTTCACTCACATACAGTATGTATGTATATATATATATATATATATATATATATATATATATATATACTGTATATATATATATATATATATATATATATATATATATATATATATACAAATATAGCTGTATGATATATATATATATATATACTGTATATATATATATATATATATATATATATATACACAGTGTATATATGTACAGTATACTGTGTATATATATATATACAGTGTATATACAGTATATATACAAAGTATATACTGTACAGTATATATTTATTTCTCTTCATGTCTTTATTTATTTATTTATTTAGATTTATTTATTAATTGTGGGGCTGCTGTGCGTGAATTTTTTTTATTGGGGGTGAGGGGGGTGTTTGGCCCTTGGTGTGAGTTTACGACTTGCAGCAGCAGCAGCACAATTAATAAATAAATCTAAATAAATAAATAAATAAATAAATGACAATAAATACATTTGAAATACATTTTTATTGATAGTGTACATGTGCAGAGGGTCTCCAGAGCAGAAGCGCACAGGTTTCAGGTCTGGGGACCCCGTGCCCCCCGAGATACAGGCCCCTTTAGGGGGTGCCGGTATCCCTCTGCTCTGCTTGGTTTACAGGCCGCGATCACGTGATCGGGACCTTTAAACGCAGAGCACTCAGCACTCAGAAACACAGGCCAGGCAGATTTAACACACACACACAATAGGGGGAGGTTTTTTTACATAGCTTGCAGGGAAGCTTAACACACACAATAGGGGGATAGGGGGAGGGGTTTTTACATAGATTAGAGAGAAGGCAGGGCGTTTTAAAAGCGAGAATAGGGGGAGGGGGTTTTACATAGATTAGAGAGAAGGCAGGGAGTTTTAACACAGACGTGAAAAATATGTATTGAATGTATTAATTGTTTATTATGCCTTAACCCCTTCATTGCCTTAGCGGCTATCCGCTATGGTAATGACGCAGCATTTTCCGTATTTTTAATAATATTGATCAGGAGCAGGGGGGGGGGGGGTTCCCTGAGCATTAATTTCTGGCTCAGGGAACCCCCTGCTCACTTTACAATATTATTAAAATAATGCTTCTTTACCATAGCGCATAGACGCTAAGGTAAAGAACGAGTGTTTATTTATACTGTATATTGTATGTGTTTTATTGATAGTGTACATGTGCAGAGGGTCTCCAGAGCAGAAGCGCACAGGTTTCAGGTCTGGGGACCCCGTGCCCCCCGAGATACAGGCCCCTTTAGGGGGTGCCGGTATCCCTCTGCTCTGCTTGGTTTACAGGCCGCGGTCACGTGATCGGGACCTTTAAACGCAGAGGGATACCGGCACCCCCTAAAGGGGCCTGTATCTCGGGGGGCACGGGGTCCCCAGACCTAAAACCAACGCGGTTCAGCTCCGGAGACCCCCTGCACATCTACACTATCAATAAAAATGAATTTCAAATGTATTTATTGTCATTTATTTATTTATTTTTTGGCGGCTGCTGTGTGGATTTTATTGTTGTGGGTTGCGGGAGGGTGGGTGAATGGGGTATTCGCCCCAACGATGGTTGGGGAGGGCTTGCGGGGGGGGGGGGTAGCGGGAGGGCTTAACCCCTTCATGACCGTAGCGGTATTAACTGCTACGGTCGTGAAGGGGTTAAGTGCACCCGCAACCCCCCCCCCCCCCCTCCCGCAAGTCCTAAACTCACACCAAGGGCCAAATACCCCCCTCACCAATCCCCACTACACACAATAAAGCGAGCACGGTGGGTTAACCCCTTCATTGCCTTAGCGGCTATCCGCTATGGTAATGACGCAGCATTTTCCGTATTTTTAATAATATTGATCAGGAGCAGGGGGGGGGGGTTCCCTGAGCATTAATTTCTGGCTCAGGGAACCTCCTGCTCACTTTACAATATTATTAAAATAATGCTTCTTTACCATAGCGCATAGACGCTAAGGTAAAGAACGAGTGTTTATTTATACTGTATATTGTATGTGTTTTATTGATAGTGTACATGTGCAGAGGGTCTCCAGAGCAGAAGCGCACAGGTTTCAGGTCTGGGGACCCCGTGCCCCCCGAGATACAGGCCCCTTTAGGGGGTGCCGGTATCCCTCTGCTCTGCTTGGTTTACAGGCCGCGGTCACGTGATCGGGACCTTTAAACGCAGAGGGATACCGGCACCCCCTAAAGGGGCCTGTATCTCGGGGGGCACGGGGTCCCCAGACCTAAAACCAACGCGGTTCAGCTCCGGAGACCCCCTGCACATCTACACTATCAATAAAAATGTATTTCAAATGTATTTATTGTCATTTATTTATTTATTTTTTGGCGGCTGCTGTGTGGATTTTATTGTTGTGGGTTGCGGGAGGGTGGGTGAATGGGGTATTCGCCCCAACGATGGTTAGGGAGGGCTTGCGGGGGGGGGGGTGGGGTAGCGGGAGGGCTTAACCCCTTCATGACCGTAGCGGTATTAACTGCTACGGTCGTGAAGGGGTTAAGTGCACCCGCAACCCCCCCCCCCTCCCGCAAGTCCTAAACTCACACCAAGGGCCAAATACCCCCCTCACCCATCCCCACTACACACAATAAAGCGGGCACGGTGGGTTAACCCCTTCATTGCCTTAGCGGCTATCCGCTATGGTAATGACGCAGCATTTTCCGTATTTTTAATAATATTGATCAGGAGCAGGGGGGGGGGGGTTCCCTGAGCATTAATTTCTGGCTCAGGGAACCCCCTGCTCACTTTACAATATTATTAAAATAATGCTTCTTTACCATAGCGCATAGACGCTAAGGTAAAGAACGAGTGTTTATTTATACTGTATATTGTATGTGTTTTATTTATAGTGTACATGTGCAGAGGGTCTCCAGAGCAGAAGCGCACAGGTTTCAGGTCTGGGGACCCCGTGCCCCCCGAGATACAGGCCCCTTTAGGGGGTGCCGGTATCCCTCTGCTCTGCTTGGTTTACAGGCCGCGGTCACGAGATGGGGACCTTTAAACGCAGAGGGATACCGGCACCCCCTAAAGGGGCCTGTATCTCGGGGGGCACGGGGTCCCCAGACCTAAAACCAATGCGGTTCAGCTCCGGAGACCCCCTGCACATCTACACTATCAATAAAAATGTATTTCAAATGTATTTATTGTCATTTATTTATTTATTTTTTGGCGGCTGCTGTGTGTATTTTTTTAATAATATTGATCAGGAGCAGGGGGGGGGGTTCCCTGAGCATTAATTTCTGTCTCAGGGAGCCCCCTGCTCACTGTACAATATTATTAAATCTCTCTCTGCTGCAAACACATCTCGCCCCCAGTACAGTATGTGCAGTAATTTACTGAACATGTACTGTAGAATAAATGCATAGTTTTATTTATTCGGGTTTATTACACAGTATACTGTTCGGCTGGAAAACATCAGCATACTGTACTGTACAGCACAATATTATCCATCGAAATCCCCCCCATTAGCCGTTTTCTTTTCTGAGGAAAAACAAAATGAAAAGTTTTAATGTACAGTAATGGTCAACCCCCTAAAGAAGTACCCAGCCAGCCCCACCAAAATAATAGTACTCACCATACTGTATTACTGAATTTCCCATTCAGCTTGCGCCGGCGCCGGCCCACTTCCAGTCCAGCTTTCATCATCACCCACGTCGATAGTTTGCAGAGGGACTAGCCCACCTGTAGTCAGCGGGAAATCGCTTAGGTACATGCAAGCTTCATCAAAACTGGCTGCGAAATCCATCTCAGGGTTGTCACCGATGGCGAGGGCATCATGATAAGCTGGTGCTGCTACTGGTTCTGGTTCTGGTTCTGGCGCATTGCTTGGCAGGGACTGTCGCTTCTTATTTCGTTTTAACACGACCCTTCGCCTTTTGCTGCCTCCATTATCATAGATACGGGAAAAACCCGGTGCCACACACCAATACCCTCCAACAAATTGGGGCTCAATACGGTGAAAACAGGGGTCACTACATAACCTTTTCCTTATTGCGCGCATCCACAAATGAGGAGTTGGCGAAAATCTGTAAAAGTCATAATTTTCGATAAAATACTGATAAATTTGAACAACTGTTGCCATCTTATCCTCTGTTGCATTAATAGCGGCCCATATCAAATAAGCATAACTTCTGTCAGGTTTTTGGAAAGCGGGCTCCACTTGAACACTCATGTCTCTGTAGAATACTGTAGTGTAAGCGAAAATGATCTTTGTCTTTATTTAATACAGTACTGTATGTAAAGCCTAAATTGATACATTTTTTGCAACTCTTCCTTCAGTCTCAAGGACAAGTTACAATACTGTAGCATACTGTACTGGGATAAAGTATCTTTTTTGGTACAGTAAACGAAACAACTTGCAAAGTCCACACATTACTTAAGTCATGAGTTTATGCCATCTGGTGGACAAACGAAACATTGCCGCCTAGTAAATTCTTCTGGTTATCATGAGTTTATGCCATCTGGTGGACAAACGAAACATTGCCGCCTAGTAAATTCTTCTGGTTATCATTTAACAGATCAGATCCCCCGTCAGCCAGGCATGAACCGTGGCTGGGAAGGCAAACGCAACGCAGCATGCGAGAGGTGAGCAGCGGCGGATTCCAAGTATCTGCCAGGTAGAAATCGGGCATTTGCTCGAATAAAGTGTGTCGGTGCAGTACATATTTTATAGTTTAGTGTTCTTAATGTGTTGTGAAGGTGAAATTAGATAGAATTCAGAATCATTTGTCCATTAATGACTGTTTTTACATTATTACACATTTTTGCTTGTTAAACAAAAATGCTAACTATGTAAAGATTATAATAGACAAATGACCATAACAATTTAAGACAAATGTCGTTTTCCAATAGACAAATTTTATGTCATATTACTCAAATTTATTTTGTGAAAATTAATCTACTGTACATTAGTACTTGAACAAAGATAATTATTGAATTGTAATTCTATTACACTGTGTACAAAAGTTGATACACTTAATGTTATATGTAATAAGTACATACAAATGTAAAATATTAATAAAAATACTATGTACATAATATATGAAGGTTGTATACATATATGTGTACATATATATATATATATATATATATATATATATATATATATATATATATATATATATATATATATATATAGTGTTCGACAAATCACCCAAAAATCAACTCGCCCAACCATAAAATCTACTCGCCACCTAGTCCCGCCCTAGTCTCGCCCCCAGTCCCCGCCCCTGGTCCCGCCCCCAACCCCGCTTTAAAATAAAATATATAAATAAAATACATTTAATAAATTCCTAGTCAGAACAACATTTGTTTTTGACATAAATGTATTTACTGTATTACATTATTCTACAATTAGTCCTTGTTACGTGTGTTCAGTGCAGAGAAATCAGGGACCAAAGGGGTTAAGGAAGAGGGGGGGTTGTGTGTGTGTATGTGTGTGTGTGTGTGTGTGTGTGTGTGTGTGTGTGTGTGTGTGTGTGTGTGTGTGTGTGTGTGTGTGTGTGTGTGTGTGTGTGTGTGTGTGTGTGTGTGTGTGTGTGTGTGTGTGTGTGTGTGTGTGTGTGTGTGTGTAAATGTCAGATCTAGAAATAAAATCCAGATGTGAATGACTAGTTTCCTGAACCCTTTAACCAGTGTTTGGACATCCCCGCTTCACAATATCTAAAGCAGCAATCCCGCCTGGGATCTTACCTGATCCGCAGTCCCTCAATGTCCAGGAACCTCATTCCCGCAATGTTATAAGTTGGAGAGGAGGTGTTTTCTACCTGTCTTCTTGGTTAGGGTGGATTCCGAGGTCTTCCGTGTGATCCGAGTTAGATCTGGAAAAGCAGTATAGGTTAATTTGGTGTAGTATAGGACAGTTAAGATATATAGGGTAAATAAGATATCCAGATACAGAGAGGGGAGAGAGAGAGGAGGGAGGGAGAGACAGAGGGAGGGAGAGACAGAGGAGACCAGAGAGACAGAGAGAGGGGAGAGAGAGACCAGAGAGGGGGGAGACCAGAGAGAGGGGAGAGAGAGACAGAGAGAGGGGGGAGACCAGAGATGGGGGAGACAAGAGAGGGGGAGACCAGAGACCAGAGAGTGGGGAGACCATAGAGAGGGGAGAGAAAGACCAGAGAGGGGGGAGACCAGAGAGAGGGGAGAGAGAGACCAGAGAGGGGGGAGACCAGAGAGAGGGGAGAGAGAGACCAGAGAGGGTGGAGACCAGAGAGAGGTGAGAGAGAGACCAGAGAGGGGGAAGACCAGAGACAGGGGAGAGAGAGACCAGAGAGGGGGGAGACCAGAGAGAGGGGAGAGAGACCAGAGAGGGGGGAGACCAGAGAGAAGGGAGAGAGAGACAAGAGAGGGGGGAGACCAGAGAGAGAGGAGAGAGAGACCAGAGAGGGGGGAGAC